>NW_027198952.1:0-5000 GCF_038502225.1 Cherax quadricarinatus
ACAAACATTGTCTCTACGTCCACGGCAGGACTTCTCCCAACAATGAAAATCCGCCAGCAATTCGCCTTAGTTAGACATTTCTTGTCCAACATGCTTCATGGCGTACTGAAATATATTGTATCCTAATTAATTTTGCGATAAATGGTTATATCCATAAATCACAGTTCATCATAACTTAGTATGGGAGATATACCTAGCTAGAGGTATATTGGCCAGGTATATCTCTTTTACATCTTACCCAGAGATATACTGGCCAGGTTGTAGCAGCGATCTCCAAACTCCATTTAGTCAGATGATCGCGTATCTAGCTCTTGTTTTCATCCCAGAAACTTTCAATTAATTTTGTGTGTGTGTGTGTACATTTATGACCTTATACATGTTTTGCAATCACAAAAGACGAGTAGCAAAGGAAATATTAACATTTTTTACATTTCTCGTGGAGGTGAACAGTTAGATTAAGAACTGGTCCGTCATTTACACACAATACAATGTTCACACATACGCTTATTGTGCTACATAATTGTATATATATATATATATGTATATATATATATATATATATATATATATATATATATATATATATATATATATATATATATATATATATTTATATATATATATATATGTATTATTATAGATACTGTCACATAAGTAGGATTAAAACTTTCAATGAATAACGATGTCTGGGTGTCTTGGTGGACTCTCATAGTTGTTTTGGTGGACGCTCATAGCTGTCCTGGAGGGAGTAATTACAGGACACAAATTTCTCTGTCTCCTATAATTCCTCCACCTGGAAAGTCTCGACCGTAGTTGGAAAAGACATAATTCCAATGCAGCAAGGTCGTCTGGGACCTCCGAGAAGTGGGGAAGGCAAGACATCCAATAAACAGACGGACGACTTCCTGGACACAAGATTTTGGGGAGGGATTGATGTAGGAAGTTAGAGGTGAGGATACTGAGAGAGACGAGACTCACCTTTGTTAATTGATGGAGACAGACAAACACACACATACACACACACACACGTAGAGATAGGGGTGACATGATAACGCCATACAAAATACTGAGAGGAATTGACAAGGTGGACAAAGACAGGATGTTCCAGAGATGGGACACAACAACAAGGGGACACAGCTGGAAGTTGAAGACACAGATGAATCACAGGGATTTTAGGAAGTACTTCTCCAGCCACAGAGTAGTTAGGAAGTGGAATAGTTTGGGAAGCGATTTAGTGGAGGCAGGATCCATACATAGCTTTAAGCAGAGGTATGATAAAGCTCACAGGTGAGTACACACACACTGCAGGAGGGTACATATGTAGATGGTACACATTATCCCAAAGTTAAAAAAAAGTGTCAGGATAGGTGGTTTAGACTAAGGCTGCTGCGTTGATAAGTGAAATAACAATACTGGAAAAGTTTTTACTGAAATGTGGATTGAACATAATACCTGGTAAACAATTTGAATTTCTGTCTACAAAATCCTGTAATTATAATCTGTAAAGTAATTATACAAGAAACTGTTGAATAAAGAAATGGATGGAGAGATAACATTTACCAAGAAACCTTTGCTAGTGCTATCAGACATACAAAAATCACTGAGTTACGTGTAGTTATACCAGAGATATAAATGTTACACTTGTTCATAATAACACTAGTGGTGCAACGATCACAATATTCACAATATTATACAACTTAGTAAAATTAGAAGAGCAAATATCACGTTTTTATATATAGTAATATCAAGAATACAAAGAAAACGCTGTTATGTACAGCAATATCAGAGATATAAATGTTATGTTTATACATAATAACACCGGTGATACGAAGATCACGATATTTAACACAATAACACCAGAAACTGATACACAGATAAGGCAGTTACAAATTGAAAAATACAGAGATTATTCTTTTATATGAATGAAAATGCAGAAAAACTCATATAAGAACATAGAAAACTATGAAATTTAAATAGACGAATACGAAGAACAACAGTCGGCCTCCCCATGGAGGTCTAGGTAGAGGAGTTGCTCTCTTCTGACTGGACCATGCTTCTAGCCTACCCGGGTGGGTGTATTTACTGGGCGCAGATTTCTGTGTGTCCTCCCCTGTAATTACATCTGCTCGTATATACTGATATTTCAACACTTGTGTTCTAATATCATATGTGGTCAGGGCTCCATGGGGTTGCTGCATTTGTCAAGTTAAGTTCCTCTCTGAGGAAATGCTGTGTTTGGGGTTCACAGCTCTCAACGTCCCCCTCAAATGCTGGAGATTAATTCCGTTTTTCCCTTTTATTATATGATAATATTTTGCAAGGTTAATATTTTAGCAGCTGACCTATATTCAGCTGACCAGTGTACAGTGAGAGAATCATAGCAGAAAAAGCCAAATATATCTATAAACTCAAGGAAAGTCAGGTGGTGTTACTCCCCTCAGTGTTTTAAAAATGGCTGAGTCAGCAAAACAGGTCAGGAGACAACAACACGACACAACCCCCGATAAATGGAATTGAGGGGGATTTGGAAGGATAAAACCACTGATTAAACCTTTCTGGTCTACCAGAATGGAAAGGAGTTAGAAGTTAATTGGTGAAGCCAGACTGTGAAGTGAGGTGGGTAGGGGAGGGTGAATAAGGGGTTAAATGTAAGGGTGTTGTGAAGTTAAGGGAAAAGTGAGCAGTGAAGAGGGTTTTGAAAAGGAAATTTTACTAGTAATTCAGTGTAATTAAAGCAGATACTAAGTGTACTAGGGACTGGAAAAGAGAAATAAATATTATTGTATATGAGTAAAAGAGCGAAGAGCAAAAATGGCAGGCATTAGAGGGGTACAGGCTGCCATAATTATATTTATATTTCTTCTTCAATTCCATGAAGAAAGAAATCAGTCATGGGGGTTGGAAAAGGTGAATGGAGTAACAGCGCCCTGGACAGTAAAAGCCCAACAGTTGCCATCCTACCAGAAAAGTAAACCTCACTATCGCCGCAAGGTATGGCAACACCGCATACCCAAACAAAAACAATGGCACACAGCTCTTATTGTAGCGCTCTTAAGTGGTGATATCCAAATTAATCCAGGACCTCAAACTATTGTGCAGAGGCAAAACAGACAGATAAATGACGGCAATAATGACGGTCTAGTAGCTAGGGATGATAACCTTAACTCCATATGTAATGCATACATAGGTCAATGTGAGACAATACAGCCATTATCATCTCAAACACTACCAAACAGATGCATACACTGTACTAAAGTACGCATGAAAAACAGAAAAGGCACCTTATGTAAAATGTGTAAGGGGTGGGTGCATGATGGATGTATGTACAATTATAGCAACGGTGCCAGAATTCATTTTGTGTGTAACAAATGCACTTTGGCACAGTTACCCTTTAGCAGTGATGACATTGATTTACCTAATTTTAATACAAATGACCCATTGCCATATATTGATGATTATGATTGTTTTATGAAAACAGGCCTTCACTTTATTCATGTCAATGCAAGATCACTTCTTCCTAAATTGGCAGAGATTAGGATTCTAGCTAACACAAATTAGGGCGGCAGTTATAACCATCTCTGAATCTTGGTTGGATGATACGGTGACTGACGACGAGGTCAAAATAGAAGGTTACAATATAAAACGCTTAGATAGGAACAGAAAGGGTGGTGGAGTATGTGCCTACATTAGAAATGACTTAGCATAGACCTTAAAAACAATAAACTGGAGATTCTATGGTTTGAAGTGCTGCTTCCCAAGACCAAACCCATCTTAGTAGGAACTAGTTACCGCCCTCCTACCCAGGACCAGTTCTTAGAAGACTTTTCCAGAGTCTTGTCCGGAGTTGAAAACAATTGCGAGACAATAATACTGGGCGACTTCAATATCTGTTTTCAGCAGCAAAATAACGGGCTATGCAAAAGGTATAAGCAAATTCTAGGATTAAATAGCTACACCCAACTAATTAATACACCAACCCGGATCACTCAGTTCTCAGCCACCCTAATTGACCACATACTTTGTAACCGCGCTGAGAACATTAGTCAGTCAGGCGTCATTACCACAGGTCTTAGTGATCATTTCATCATTTACTGCACCAGGAAAATCACTAGGGATAGGATAGGCCTACACAGGACAATAAAAATGAGGTCAACTAGAAACTACAGTAAAGAAACACTGGTAAATAGGCTACACAATTGTGACTGGACAGAGATAACAAGTTGCACGGACGTAAACGATGCCTGGGAAAAATTCAAAACAATGTTCACTACCATTCTTAATAATATTGCACCAGTTAAAGAGGTTAGGATTAAACGAAGAACTGAACCCTGGATGACTACTGAGATATTAGATAATATGAAATTCAGAGACCAGCTGCTAAAAAGATTTAAAGCAAACAGACAGGATATTGCAGCACTTAATGAATTCCAAAGGGTGAGGAACAGAGTACAGAGGCTTATAAAAGGATCAAAGGCAAAGCACTATTGCTCAAAATTAACCTCTCCTCGTAGGACATAACTCTTAGCTCTGGGACTAGTCTTGTTGCAAACCTTTGCACTTTCTCTAGTTTCTTCACGTGCTTGGCTAGGTGTGGGTTCCAAACTGGTGCCGCATACTCCAATATGGGCCTAACGTACACGGTGTACAGGGTCCTGAACGATTCCTTATTAAGATGTCGGAATGCTGTTCTGAGGTTTGCTAGGCGCCCATATGCTGCAGCAGTTATTTGGTTGATGTGCGCTTCAGGAGATGTGCCTGGTGTTATACTCACCCCAAGATCTTTTTCCTTGAGTGAGGTTTGTAGTCTCTGACCCCCTAGACTGTACTCCGTCTGCGGCCTTCTTTGCCCTTCCCCAATCTTCATGACTTTGCACTTGGTGGGATTGAACTCCAGGAGCCAATTGCTGGACCAGTTCTGCAGCCTGTCCAGATCCCTTTGTAGTTCTGCCTGGTCTTCGATCGAGTGTATTCTTCTCATCAACTTCACGTCATCTGCAAAC
>NW_027198952.1:7500-37536 GCF_038502225.1 Cherax quadricarinatus
CTTGCTGTCTGTGGTTTGTACCTTGCTGTCTGTGGTTTGTACCTTGGTGTCTGTTGTTTGTACCTTGGTGTCTGTGGTTTGTACCTTGGTGTCTGTTGTTTGTACCTTGCTGTCTGTTGTTTGTACCTTGCTGTCTGTGGTTTGTACCTTGCTGTCTGTGGTTTGTACCTTGCTGTCTGTGGTTTGTACATTGCTGTCTGTGGTTTGTACCTTGCTGTCTGTGGTTTGTACCTTGCTGTCTGTGGTTTGTACCTTGCTGTCTGTGGTTTGTACCTTGGTGTCTGTTGTTTGTACCTTGGTGTCTGTGGTTTGTACCTTGGTGTCTGTTGTTTGTACCTTGCTGTCTGTGGTTTGTACCTTGGTGTCTGTTGTTTGTACCTTGGTGTCTGTTGTTTGTACCTTGCTGTCTGTGGTTTGTACCTTGCTGTCTGTGGTTTGTACCTTGGTGTCTGTTGTTTGTACCTTGCTGTCTGTGGTTTGTACCTTGGTGTCTGTTGTTTGTACCTTGCTGTCTGTTGTTTGTACCTTGGTGTCTGTTGTTTGTACCTTGCTGTCTGTTGTTTGTACCTTGCTGTCTGTTGTTTGTACCTTGGTGTCTGTTGTTTGTACCTTGGTGTCTGTGGTTTGTACCTTGCTGTCTGTGGTTTGTACCTTGGTGTCTGTTGTTTGTACCTTGCTGTCTGTTGTTTGTACCTTGCTGTCTGTTGTTTGTACCTTGGTGTCTGTTGTTTGTACCTTGCTGTCTGTTGTTTGTACCTTGCTGTCTGTTGTTTGTACCTTGGTGTCTGTTGTTTGTACCTTGGTGTCTGTGGTTTGTACCTTGCTGTCTGTGGTTTGTACCTTGCTGTCTGTGGTTTGTACCTTGGTGTCTGTTGTTTGTACCTTGGTGTCTGTGGTTTGTACCTTGGTATCTGTTGTTTGTACCTTGCTGTCTGTGGTTTGTACCTTGGTGTCTGTTGTTTGTACCTTGCTGTCTGTGGTTTGTACCTTGCTGTCTGTGGTTTGTACCTTGGTGTCTGTTGTTTGTACCTTGCTGTCTGTGGTTTGTACCTTGGTGTCTGTTGTTTGTACCTTGCTGTCTGTGGTTTGTACCTTGGTGTCTGTTGTTTGTACCTTGCTGTCTGTTGTTTGTACCTTGGTGTCTGTTGTTTGTACCTTGCTGTCTGTTGTTTGTACCTTGGTGTCTGTTGTTTGTACCTTGCTGTCTGTTGTTTGTACCTTGGTGTCTGTTGTTTGTACCTTGCTGTCTGTTGTTTGTACCTTGCTGTCTGTTGTTTGTACCTTGGTGTCTGTTGTTTGTACCTTGGTGTCTGTTGTTTGTACCTTGGTGTCTGTTGTTTGTACCTTGCTGTCTGTGGTTTGTACCTTGGTGTCTGTTGTTTGTACCTTGGTGTCTGTTGTTTGTACCTTGCTGTCTGTGGTTTGTACCTTGCTGTCTGTGGTTTGTATCTTGCTGTCTGTGGTTTGTACCTTGCTGTCTGTTGTTTGTACCTTGCTGTCTGTTGTCTGTACCTTGCTGTCTGTGGTTTGTACCTTGCTGTCTGTGGTTTGTACCTTGCTGTCTGTGGTTTGTACCTTGCTGTCTGTGGTTTGTACCTTGCTGTCTGTGGTTTGTACCTTGCTGTCTGTGGTTTGTACCTTGCTGTCTGTGGTTTGTACCTTGGTGTCTGTTGTTTGTACCTTGGTGTCTGTGGTTTGTACCTTGGTGTCTGTTGTTTGTACCTTGCTGTCTGTGGTTTGTACCTTGGTGTCTGTTGTTTGTACCTTGGTGTCTGTTGTTTGTACCTTGCTGTCTGTGGTTTGTACCTTGCTGTCTGTGGTTTGTACCTTGGTGTCTGTTGTTTGTACCTTGCTGTCTGTGGTTTGTACCTTGGTGTCTGTTGTTTGTACCTTGCTGTCTGTTGTTTGTACCTTGCTGTCTGTTGTTTGTACCTTGCTGTCTGTTGTTTGTACCTTGCTGTCTGTTGTTTGTACCTTGGTGTCTGTTGTTTGTACCTTGGTGTCTGTGGTTTGTACCTTGCTGTCTGTGGTTTGTACCTTGGTGTCTGTTGTTTGTACCTTGCTGTCTGTTGTTTGTACCTTGCTGTCTGTTGTTTGTACCTTGGTGTCTGTTGTTTGTACCTTGCTGTCTGTTGTTTGTACCTTGCTGTCTGTTGTTTGTACCTTGGTGTCTGTTGTTTGTACCTTGGTGTCTGTGGTTTGTACCTTGCTGTCTGTGGTTTGTACCTTGCTGTCTGTGGTTTGTACCTTGGTGTTTGTTGTTTGTACCTTGGTGTCTGTGGTTTGTACCTTGGTGTCTGTTGTTTGTACCTTGCTGTCTGTGGTTTGTACCTTGGTGTCTGTTGTTTGTACCTTGCTGTCTGTGGTTTGTACCTTGCTGTCTGTGGTTTGTACCTTGGTGTCTGTTGTTTGTACCTTGCTGTCTGTGGTTTGTACCTTGGTGTCTGTTGTTTGTACCTTGCTGTCTGTGGTTTGTACCTTGGTGTCTGTTGTTTGTACCTTGCTGTCTGTTGTTTGTACCTTGGTGTCTGTTGTTTGTACCTTGCTGTCTGTTGTTTGTACCTTGGTGTCTGTTGTTTGTACCTTGCTGTCTGTTGTTTGTACCTTGGTGTCTGTTGTTTGTACCTTGCTGTCTGTTGTTTGTACCTTGCTGTCTGTTGTTTGTACCTTGGTGTCTGTTGTTTGTACCTTGGTGTCTGTTGTTTGTACCTTGGTGTCTGTTGTTTGTACCTTGGTGTCTGTTGTTTGTACCTTGCTGTCTGTTGTTTGTACCTTGCTGTCTGTTGTTTGTACCTTGCTGTCTGTTGTTTGTACCTTGGTGTCTGTTGTTTGTACCTTGCTGTCTGTTGTTTGTACCTTGCTGTCTGTTGTTTGCACCTTGCTGTCTGTTGTTTGTACCTTGGTGTCTGTTGTTTGTACCTTGGTGTCTGTTGTTTGTACCTTGCTGTCTGTTGTTTGTACCTTGCTGTCTGTTGTTTGCACCTTGCTGTCTGTTGTTTGTACCTTGCTGTCTGTTGCTTGCACCTTGCTGTCTGTTGTTTGTACCTTGCTGTCTGTTGTTTGTACCTTGCTGTCTGTTGTTTGTACCTTGCTGTCTGTTAATTGTACCTTGCTGTCTGTTGTTTGTACCTTGGTGTCTATTGTTTGTACCTTGCTGTCTGTTGTTTGTACCTTGCTGTTTGTTGTTTGCACCTTGCTGTCTGTTGTTTGTACCTTGCTGTCTGTGGTTTGTACCTTGCTGCATGTGGTTTGTACCTTGGTGTCTGTTGTTTGTACCTTGTTGTCTGTTGTTTGTACCTTGCTGTTTGTTGTTTGCACCTTGCTGTCTGTTGTTTGTACCTTGCTGTCTGTGGTTTGTACCTTGCTGCATGTGGTTTGTACCTTGGTGTCTGTTGTTTGTACCTCGCTGTCTGTTGTTTGTACCTTGCTGTCTGTGGTTTGTACCTTGCTGCATGTGGTTTGTAACTTGGTGTCTGTTGTTTGTACCTTGCTGTCTGTTGTTTGTACCTTGCTGTCTGTTGTTTGTACCTTGCTGTCTGTTGATTGTACCTTGCTGTCTGTTATTTGTACCTTGCTGTCTGTTGTTTGTACCTTGCTGTCTGTTGTTTGTACCTTGCTGTCTGTTGTTTGTACCTTGCTGTCTGTTGTTTGCACCTTGCTGTCTGTTGTTTGTACCTTGCTGTCTGTTGTTTGTACCTTGCTGTCTGTTGTTTGTACCTTGCTGTCTGTTGTTTGTACCTTGCTGTCTGTTGTTTGTACCTTACTGTCTGTTGTTTGTACCTTGCTGTCTGTTTGTACCTTGCTGTCTGTTGTTTGTATCTTGCTGTCTGTTGTTTGTACCTTGCTGTCTGTTGTTTGTATCTTGCTGTCTGTTGTTTGTACCTTGCGTGTGTGTGTGTGTGTGTGTGTGTGTGTGTGTGTGTGTGTGTGTGTGTGTGTGTAGAGTTCATGTACGGAGGTACATAAATCTGTGTGTACATACTTTGTATTCTTATCATAATTATTGACTGTGCGTTTTAGTTTTATTATCATAATTATTTGAGGTAAGATCTTGGTGCTGGAGTTGCTGCCACACCTCAGATACTCTGACAATGTTTCCTGCTCAGTTTCACTAACAATAGACTGGTATCTCAAAATAATTATAGTTTGTGTTATGATCGATCATAACAACCTTACACCTTCGTAAGGCTGTAATGATCAAAGTGAGTGGTTAAATGGACTGTTATAATTAATATGGACTGCAGTCTAGTGCTTAGACTGAGGCTACATTAATCACAACGTAGTGTATCACACCGGTCATGGTGTTAAATATCGTAATGTATGTTCACCCGAAGAGGGAATGTTGAATTCTGGGATCCTTGCTTCAGTTTCCCAGACCAGACTACAGAAATCAACATTAATTGTGTTACACTCACTTACGTTATGCGTGTGTACGTTAATTATCAATTTGTCAGGTTTAAAAAAACTGACAAGTTGATAATTGAAACACTTGTACAGCGTTTATGAAACGTCTGCACAATAAACCTTCCCAAATGTTGCGCAAGTGTCTGGTTTACACACAATATAATGTACAGATACAATCATAGACAAAGTTGCTACAACTCTAGCACAGATCTGAATTCACGAAGCTTGGTAAATAATAACTGTATTCACTTAGAATACAGAAGCAACACTTTTCCTGAGACTGAGTCTTGGCAGTAGACATAAAACAACAATAATATACAGACGTTCGTAGATTTTAAAAAATGCTCATAATTGTATAAATTTTAATTTCGAGGAAAAGCCCTCAAGTCCTAGAATCTGTATTGGTAAAGCCACTGGATGGCGAGACGTCTACAATAAAGCCACTGGATGGCGAGACGTCTACAATAAAGCCACTGGATGGCGAGATGTCTACAATAAAGCCACTGGATGGCGAGACGTCTACAATAAAGCCACTGGATGGCGAGATGTCTACAATAAAGCCACTGGATGGCGAGACGTCTACAATAAAGCCACTGGATGGCGAGACGTCTACAATAAAGCCACTGGATGGCGAGACGTCTACAATAAAGCCACTGGATGGCGAGATGTCTACAATAAAGCCACTGGATGGCGAGATGTCTACAATAAAGCCACTGGATGGCGAGACGTCTACAATAAAGCCACTGGATGGCGAGATGTCTACAATAAAGCCACTGGATGGCGAGACGTCTACAATAAAGCCACTGGATGGCGAGACGTCTACAATAAAGCCACTGGATGTCTACAATAAAGCCACTGGAGACACGTCTACAATAAAGCCACTGGATGGCGAGACGTCTACAATAAAGCCACTGGATGGCGAGACGTCTACAATAAAGCCACTGGATGGCGAGACGTCTACAATAAAGCCACTGGATGGCGAGACGTCTACAATAAAGCCACTGGATGGCGAGACGTCTACAATAAAGCCACTGGATGGCGAGACGTCTACAATAAAGCCACTGGATGGCGAGACGTCTACAATAAAGCCACTGGATGGCGAGACGTCTACAATAAAGCCACTGGATGGCGAGACGTCTACAATAAAGCCACTGGATGGCGAGACGTCTACAATAAAGCCACTGGATGGCGAGACGTCTACAATAAAGCCACTGGATGGCGAGACGTCTACAATAAAGCCACTGGATGGCGAGACGTCTACAATAAAGCCACTGGATGGCGAGACGTCTACAATAAAGCCACTGGATGGCGAGATGTCTACAATAAAGCCACTGGATGGCGAGACGTCTACAATAAAGCCACTGGATGGCGAGACGTCTACAATAAAGCCACTGGATGGCGAGACGTCTACAATAAAGCCACTGGATGGCGAGACGTCTACAATAAAGCCACTGGATGGCGAGACGTCTACAATAAAGCCACTGGATGGCGAGACGTCTACAATAAAGCCACTGGATGGCGAGGTCTACAATAAAGCCACTGGATGGCGAGACGTCTACAATAAAGCCACTGGATGGCGAGACGTCTACAATAAAGCCACTGGATGGCGAGACGTCTACAATAAAGCCACTGGATGGCGAGACGTCTACAATAAAGCCACTGGATGGCGAGACGTCTACAATAAAGCCACTGGATGGCGAGACGTCTACAATAAAGCCACTGGATGGCGAGACGTCTACAATAAAGCCACTGGATGGCGAGATGTCTACAATAAAGCCACTGGATGGCGAGACGTCTACAATAAAGCCACTGGATGACGAGATGTCTACAATAAAGCCACTGGATGGCGAGACGTCTACAATAAAGCCACTGGATGGCGAGACGTCTACAATAAAGCCACTGGATGACGAGATGTCTACAATAAAGCCACTGGATGGCGAGATGTCTACAATAAAGCCACTGGATGGCGAGACGTCTACAATAAAGCCACTGGATGGCGAGATGTCTACAATAAAGCCACTGGATGGCGAGACGTCTACAATAAAGCCACTGGATGGCGAGATGTCTACAATAAAGCCACTGGATGGCGAGACGTCTACAATAAAGCCACTGGATGGCGAGACGTCTACAATAAAGCCACTGGATGGCGAGACGTCTACAATAAAGCCACTGGATGGCGAGACGTCTACAATAAAGCCACTGGATGGCGAGATGTCTACAATAAAGCCACTGGATGGCGAGACGTCTACAATAAAGCCACTGGATGGCGAGACGTCTACAATAAAGCCACTGGATGGCGAGATGTCTACAATAAAGCCACTGGATGGCGAGACGTCTACAATAAAGCCACTGGATGGCGAGACGTCTACAATAAAGCCACTGGATGGCGAGATGTCTACAATAAAGCCACTGGATGGCGAGACGTCTACAATAAAGCCACTGGATGGCGAGACGTCTACAATAAAGCCACTGGATGGCGAGATGTCTACAATAAAGCCACTGGATGGCGAGACGTCTACAATAAAGCCACTGGATGGCGAGACGTCTACAATAAAGCCACTGGATGGCGAGACGTCTACAATAAAGCCACTGGATGGCGAGACGTCTACAATAAAGCCACTGGATGACGAGATGTCTACAATAAAGCCACAGGATGGTCTACAATAAAGCCACTGGATGGCGAGACGTCTACAATAAAGCCACTGGATGGCGAGACGTCTACAATAAAGCCACTGGATGGCGAGACGTCTACAATAAAGCCACTGGATGTCTACAATAAAGCCACTGGATGGCGAGACGTCTACAATAAAGCCACTGGATGGCGAGACGTCTACAATAAAGCCACTGGATGGCGAGACGTCTACAATACAGCCACTGGATGGCGAGATGTCTACAATAAAGCCACTGGATGGCGAGACGTCTACAATAAAGCCACTGGATGACGAGATGTCTACAATAAAGCCACTGGATGGCGAGACGTCTACAATAAAGCCACTGGATGACGAGATGTCTACAATAAAGCCACTGGATGGCGAGACGTCTACAATAAAGCCACTGGATGGCGAGACGTCTACAATAAAGATACCCAGATGTTTCACATGTGTCTCAGTTTTCATCTTGTCTGTATTGTATACCATTTTCGAACAACATGACTGAGGTATGTTGATGCTGTGGTCGGAGAAGTGGCAGATGCATCCAAGTAACACTTGTAAGCAAAGTAGATCTCAAAGGCATCAAACAAAAAGTTAGCGTTTTGGTTAGCAGAAATTTAAACCCAATACAGCAGTACATAAATGTTTGTAATGTAGGAAATAGAACAGAGTATTTTGAATTATGGTATCAGGTGGACTCAAGTTCGTTGTAATATATACATAAAAGGATAACGAAATTGAATCCATGTACTGGAAACCTTTCCTACGATTATAGGCTGAAGGCACTGGACATGTACTCTCTGGCACTGGACATGTACTCTCTGGCACTGGACATGTACTCTCTGGCACTGGACATGTACTCTCTGGCACTGGACATGTACTCTCTGGCACTGGACATGTGCTTTCTGGAAAGGCGTAGAAGTTGAATAGATAAAACTGAAAGGTACCAATGAAAAACAGGAATATAAAAGGGAGATATAAAAAGCGCGTTGAAAACACCAAACCAAGAGAAAACTCGCAGCCATTTATTCAAGTTGGAGATAACTAGATTTGGATAAAATATAAAGAAATACTGATTTAGCAAGAGTTTCAGAATAGTGGAGCAAACTCCCAGGTAGCCTCATGAAAGCAAGAACTCTGGGTAGCATTGAATATAGGTTGAATAGGAACAAGAGTGGGTATGGGTGGGTGTGAGTTAGACCTGCCCAACACGGAGCTGTACGCCTACCGCAAATATATTCTTTCAACAAACTGGCTGTATCCCACCGAGGTAAGGTGACCCAAAAAGAAAATAAAAAGAAAGTTTCTCTTTTTTAAATTTAATGTATAGAGAAGGGGTTACTAGCCCATTGCTCCCAGCATTTTAGTCACCTCTCACGGCACACATGCTTATGGAGGACTAAATTTGCTCCACTTTTCCATGGAGATAAGAGGAAATAAAGAACAAGAATTATTAAGAAAACGGAAGAAAACCCAGATAGGTATGTAAATATATATGCTTGTACATGCATGTGTAGTGTGACCTAAGTGTAAGTAGAAGTAGCAAGATATACCCGTTATCCCCGCGTAGTGTGACCTAAGTGTAAGTAGAAGTAGCAAGATATACCCGTTATCCCCGCGTGTTTGAGACAGAAAAAAGACACTAGCAATCCTGCCATCATGTAAAACATTTACAGGTTACCGCTGTTTACCAGCCTACTACCTGGGACTGCAAATATATAGTTAAATCACTTCTGCCTCATTTCGGCATAGATTATAGATGAAGCAACACATCTGCATTTAAATCTGCCTCTCAATTTTGTAAAAAAACTGTTCTTTCAGTCTTGAAAAATATATATCTGTTACTGAAAGAGTAACTTTTTCTCTACTACAGTTCTTGAGAGATAATGTTTGGAAAGACTTTTAACTGAGCTGATAAAGAAAGTGAATCCTGCTCTTGAAAGAGCATTGTTTAAAGAGGAGTAGGTGGAGCATATATATATATATATATATATAAATATATATATATATATATATATATATATATATATATATATATATATATCTATAGAGAGAGAGAGAGAGAGAGAGAGAGAGAGAGAGAGAGAGAGAGAGAAAATGGCAGATAGGTATTCTTTGGATTTGAAAAAGATAAATTATAACCAGAGAAGACTAGGTACATAAAAATACAGGAGGCTGGGCAGGTAGAAAGTTGATTGCGATGGCAGAATGCGAGGTAACGTACTGTATTGACATTTTCAGAGGGACGTACAGAGGACGATAATAAAATGTGCATGAGAGGTATACAATTACTCTGAAACACTTTGGCACTTACCCTTCATCCATCCGTCCCTTACTTCTTCTCTCCCTATTCTGTCTCTCCCGTCTCCACTTATTTATTTATTTATTTATAAATTTTAGCATACATACAGAGGTACAAAAAAAATACAGGTAAGAGCAGCATGCCAAAGCCACTTATATGCATAGCATTACGGGCTGGCTTAAAATTAACTTAAGATTAACTAAGCAATGATGAAATCAGTGATAAGACATTATTGTAAACAGATAACTATAAAATACAAATGAGTATTACAAAGACAGGTCATATGGTTGCATGCATTGCTGTTCATTCAGTAGAATGGAGTATTCTGTTAGGTAGTGTATTTAAAAAAAAAAAAAAATAACAAAGTTAGGTTTAACATTTGTGTGATATAATTGTGAGTAACATTTAGGATATACAATTTATATGGTTCAGTTATTCAGTATTTATTTGGTTTTGAGTGAGTAAGTGAACTTTGAGAAGAGACTTGAATTTATAAACAGGTAGTGTTTCTTTTATATTTACAGGTAATGAATTCCAGATTTTAGGGCCTTTTATGTGCATTGAGTTTTTGCATAGCGTGAGATGGACACGAGGAACATCAAAGAGTGATCTGTGCCTTGTATTATGGTCATGTGTTCTGTTGAGGTTGGCAAGGAGATGTTTGAGGGGAGGGTTAATATCAGAGTTAAGTGTTCTATGTATGTAATAAGTGCAATAATAAGTATGGATGTTTTGTATGGTGAGTAGGTTGAGTGTTTTGAATATTGGTGGAGTGTGCTGCCTGTAGTGAGAATTTGTTATCATTCTAACTGCAGCCTTTTGTTGGGTAATTAGTGGTCTGAGATGGTTAGTTGTTGTTGAGCCCCATGCACAAATTCCATAGGTGAGATAGGGGTAAATAAGAGAGTGATAAAGGGCCAGGAGGGCTGACTGTGGAACATAGTACCGTATCTTCGATAGTATGCCTACAGTCTTGGAAATTTTCTTAGAAATTTGTTGTATATGTGTATGAAATTTGAGTCTATTATCGAGGTGGATTCCTAAGAATTTTCCCTCTGTTAGCTTTGTGATAGGTGATCCGTTTATCGTTATGTTAAGAGGTACATCTGTAGCTCTGCTACCAAACTGAATGAAGTAGGTTTTGTCAATGTTTAGTGTAAGTTTGTTAGTCCTCATCCAGGTAGATATTTTCTGTAATTCGGTGTTTACAGTATTGGCTAGCGTGACTGGGCTCGGGTGAGAGAAGACGTATGTGGTGTCATCTGCAAAAAGTGTGGGTTTGAGTAATTGCGAAGCATTTGGTAGGTCATTTATGTATAGGAGAAAGAGAAGAGGGCCAAGGACACTTCCCTGTGGGACACCAACTGTAATTGGTTGTGCGGAAGAGCTTGCCCCATTTGCGTACACATATTGGCTTCTGTTGCTGAGGTAAGACTTGAGGTAGTTGAGGGAGTGCCCTCTAATACCATAGTGTGACAATTTTACGTGGAGCAAGTCATGGTCAACTGTATCAAAAGCTTTACGTAAGTCAATGAAGATCCCCAGTGGGACTTCTTTTTTCTCTATTGCAGTGTATATATGTTCTAGCATGTGTATAATAGCATCATTAGTATTTTTATTAGGCCTGAATCCAAATTGGCAGGGGTTGAGAATGTTATGGGAGATGAGGTAGGAGTAGATTCGTTTATGAATTAATTTTTCGAAGATTTTTGAGAGAGGGTGTAAATTGGATATTGGCCTATAGTTATTCAACTCTGTTTGGTCTCCTCCTTTATGGATCGGGGTGACCCTTGCTATTTTGAGAACTGTAGGGAAGGTGGAGGATTCAATGGATTTGTTAAAGAGTGTTGCAATGATTGGTGATAGTACTTGTGACGCTTTTTTGTATATAAAGGGTGGTAAGGTATTTAAATCTCCTGCCTTGTTTTTCAGTGCGTTGATAATAAGGGAGACTTCGTATGGGTTAGTCGGAGCTAGGAACAGTGTGTTCGGGTAGTTGCCAGTGAGGTAGTCATTTGGTGGGGTATCTGAGCTTGGGATATTATTGGCAAGGTTTTGACCTATAGTGGAGAAGAAATCATTGAGTCTGTTTGCTGTTTCTGTTGGTGGGAGTTGGGGTTCATCTGATTTTGCTAATTTTATTTCGCTATGTCGTGATATCTTTTTTGTTCCCAGAATTTCTGATAGGGTCTTCCAGGTCTTTTTTATATCACCTCGTAAGTTGGATAATCTGTTCTCATAATACAATTTTTTTGCCCTTCTTATCAGGCTGGTTAGGATTGACGAGTAACGTTTTGTTTGGTCTCTGGTTATGTGACCCATTCTGTACTGTTTTTCATATCGGTGTTTTGTATTTATGGATTTGAGAATGCTGGGTGTTAGCCAGGGACTGTTCAGTCTCTTAGCTGTCATCTGTTTAGTTTTTTTAGGGCAGTGCTTGTTATAAAGGTATTGGGTCTTTTTTAGAAAATTATTAAAACATTCGTCAATATCTGTATAGATTTCTAGCTCAGTGTGCCAGTCAATGTTTGTTACTGCTGTTGTGAAGTTATTAATGGCTGCCTCATTGTGAAGTCTGAAGGTGACTTTAGTAGTGTCTTGGGGTATTTTACCAAGAGTTGTTATGAGGAAAGTAGGGTAGTGGTCTGTGGTATTATCTGTAATTATGCCTGATTTTAAAGGGGATATGGTGTTGGTCCAGATGTGGTCAAGTAGGGAAACACTAGTCTCTGTAACTCTTGTAGGTTTTGTTACTGTTGGTAGCAACATGCAGTTACTCATTGTGTTTGTGAATTCAGTAACGTGTGGGTCCTGGTCTTGCAGGAGATTTATATTGAAGTCACCTGAGAGTAGTAAGTGATCTTTGTTCATGCGTGCATCAGTTATCATACTTCCTAGGTTTTGACTAAATTGGCTAATGTTTGATTGTGGAATTCTGTAGATGTTTATCACTGTGAGAGGTTTTTGTAGGTATTTGGATTTGAATTTAGCTATTATATATTCCCCATGTTCATCCCTTGTGCAAGTATTAGTGATACATTCTAGTTGGTCTGAGTAGTATATAGCTGTGCCACCCCCTTGTTGGTCTGGCCTACAGTTGTGTATGGCTGTGTAACCAGGAATGGCATAGACATCTGTAGTATCAGGCTTTAGCCAGGTTTCAGTTAGTGTAATGATGGACATATTGGCATGCAAGGAATTTAGTAATGCTAGGAGGTCATCATAATGCTTGCTTAAAGATCTGATATTGTAGTTAAAGATAGTTATGTTGTTGTTGGCTCTGAGAAGTGCCTTTGATTGTTCTGCTGTGTAGTAATTACAGTAACTGTTTGAATCATTTAAGTCATTAAATAAGAGGTTGGTATCAGGATCAATGCTTGTAATCATAAGATTTGTAGTGAATCTATAGTTAGAATTAAGTAAAAAATAAAGTAAATATTCTAAAGCTAAAAAAAATAGCACCTGAATTATTTAACAAATGTAAAAAATAATGAGCTAAGGTAGTTTTTTAAAGCTAAAATAAAGGAGACAATATAAAAGGGACTAAAATAATTTGTGGTGAACAAATAAAGTGATGATCAAATAATGGAGCTTGGGAATATGATAGTAGGTAGTACTTTAAAGGTAATTCTTTAAAGTTAGAATTATAATATAAAATTATAATATAAAAGGGACTAATATAAGTTGTGGTGAACAATAAAGTGGTAATCAAATAAATGAGCTTTGGAGTATAATGGCAAAATAGTGAACTTATTAACTTTAGCACCTGAGAATAGCACCTTGATTAGTTTAACAATTGCGAATATATGATCTAAGGTAGTTATATAAAGCTAAAATAAAGGACAAAAAAATATATAAGGGACTACAATTAAGTAATGGTAAACAAGTTAAATGGACAGATAGTCACTATGAAATAATATTGGTTTAGGAGTAAGATCTGATTTGTAATATTAAATAAGTTGAGCAGTTTATTGCACAATAAAAAGTAAAAAAAAAAATGAGGTAGTTGGTACTAGCTAGCAAAAGATAGTTTTGGTACTTGCAAAAAAGTAATTGGAATATACACTAATTGCACACACAATAAAAAGTGACTAAAAAAACAAGTAGTGGTAAACAAAATTAAATGGACAGGTAAGAACAATGAATAATGGTAATGTCTTGGTTATAATATGATAGTAAGATGGTAGACAGGTACAAAGGATAATATAAAGGTTGGAGTTGAATATACAAACTTGAAAATTTGGCAACAAAATGTTATGGGAAGTATAAAATAATGTTTAATGTACAAAAGTAAAATTGACTGGTAGTAAATATGGTGTTTAATAAAATTTTAGTAAGTAATAATGATTACAAAAAAAGTGAAAAAGTAATGTTTATTTCATTCAATATTGCACTGGTAGTTATACTAGAGGTTATATGGCAGTACAAGGTAATTAAGAGTACTCTAAGATAGTAAATGTGGTATAAAACAGGTAAAGGTAATTAGACAAGTAATGGTTATTAAATGTCAAAAATGTTAAGAGTAAATTGAAATTATAGTAAAAATGATAATTATTAATTTTAGTAGGTAATATCAATTGATAGTATTTAAAAAAATATGAGGTAGTAATATGGACAGAGAAAGTATCAATTCAGCTAATGTTTAAGCAAACAATAGTAAATAAGAAAATTACATAAGGTGACTTATGCTTACTAGTAAAATCACAAAATGAGGTAGTTGATTATTTAAATACTAAGAGATTGTACAATGAAATTTGAACAATAATGGAGCAAAACATACACTACACTACGTAGGCTTTTAAGTTGGACATTGTTTAGTTATTCTCTGTAAGATTAGTATCCCTGAGAAATCGTGATAGATCATTCTCGTTCGTGATTGTGTACAGTTGACCTACATTTGTTTTCCTAACAAGAATTTTCCCATCCCGTGTGAAGCATTGGTGTATTGTGTCGTTATTCTCCCGCTTAAGTTTTCTGACTCTATACAGGAGGTTCTGACGTTTTTTGGTAAGACACTCGTTTATGTATACCTCTTTCTTTACTTTAATAGATGCAATAATTAAGTCTTTTTTCCTGTCATGTGAGTGGAATCTAAGCATAACACTTTTTCTACCATGGGATCCTAGTAACCTGGCTTCTTTTATTTCAGACTCTGGTACAATAACACTTGTTTGGTCCTTTATGATCTGCAGAGTAATTTCTTTACTGTTTGTTTGGTTCATATCACTGGGAAAAAGTGGACTGTTAACTATTACTGCGTCCGATAGTTTATCTTGTTCAGTTTTATCTTCTTGGAGAGCAAAGTAGTCACTGAACTGGTTATCTAAGTTGTTCTTCCATTCTTTTACTGCTTCTTCAACCTTTGTATTAAGAGATATTATTTGTTGGGTATGGCTATCTATGACTGTCTGGATGGTCTTGCCACAGTTAGTCATTCCTGGTGTTGATAACTTTTGTTCAAGACTGAGGATTTTGTTCTCGAGTTGTGTCATCCTGGTGTCTTGTTTTGTTAGCGTCTCTCGAAGATTCATATTTTCAATAACTAAGTTGGAGATGCATGACTTTAGGGTATCTGGATCGTTGGTCATACCTGAGAGACTACTTGGTAGGTTGAATCCGGGGAAGAGAGGGGAGGATGGGCTGGTGGCAGCCATGTTTGTTGTTATTGTTGTGGTGTCGCCTTGAGTGGTGGTGAGTGGGGTGGTTGCTGGGCCGGCGTCCTCCTGGCTACACTTGTTGAATAGTTGATTTTTCGGCGTTTTCTTGCTGGCCTTGGTGCTGTTTCCTCTTAGATTGCGCCTCATAATACTACAGGAATTGTTGTAGTTAAGAAGAAGTTGTAGTTATACAAAGTTTAGGGTTACGTTGTTCGGCTGGCAGCGGGGTGTTGCTTTCGGTTTGTGGGCAGTCTTCCTTTGATCTCTATTATGTTCGATTTGTAGGTTTCACTGTTGGTAATCTTTGGTCATTCTGGGTGCTACGTTGGGTAGTGCAGTTTTGCATGTAACTAGGTCATCATAGGAGCATTGGTAGCTCTGATAGTTGGAGAAAAGTACGGAGCTTGGAGGTCGCTGCTGCCGCTGCCGTTACATCGTCTTCACATCTCTAGTGCTCCTGCCTACTTTCTGTACTCGACTGAAGAAGCCTACTGTGTAGGCGAAACGTTTCGGAATAAAGTTGCCTAACTGTTGCCTATGTCTTACCTACCACTTAAATTTGTCTATATTTCCTGGATGCTGTAGAGGATAAAAAAAATACAGATGTAGTATACACAGATTTAGCAAGAGTTTTCAACAAGTGTGACCATGGTGTAACAGCACACATAATGCCTGATAAAGGAATAACAGAAAAAGTTGGTTTGTGGTTCTATAACTTCCTGACAAATAGAAAACAAAGAGTAATAGTAAAGAGAGTAAAATCTGAGGCAGCTACGGTGAGAAGCTGTGTTCCACAAGGCACAGTACTCACTCCCATCCTATTCTTCATCCTCATATCTGACAGAGATGTAAGCCATAGTTTCCTGTCTTTTGCGGATGACACCCGGATTGCCATGACAGTGGCAAGACTCCAGGCGGATGTCATCCAAATCTTCAAATGGGCCATTCAAAACAATATGAAGTTCAATAAAGAGAAATTTCAACTACTCAGATATGGAAAACTTTAGGAAATTAAACTGTATCAGGGTATATGACAAATTCCAACCAAACAATAGAAAAAACACTGGTGAGGCACCTAAAGTCAGTACCTGACCATCCGCGCTGTGAATCGTACGTCAATTTGCCTGTGCCAGCAGTAACAGCCTGGTTGATCAGGCCCTGATTCACCACGAGGCCAGGTCTCAGACCGAGCCACGGGGGCGTTGACCCCCGAAACTCCAGGTATACTTCAGTTGCCAGACAAAACCAGAATTAATTAAAATGGATATGTGGCTTGCATGTGGTAATGCTGGGCAGATATGTGGCTTGCATGTGGTAATGCTGGCCAGATATGTGGCTTGCATGTGGTAATGCTGGCCAGATATGTGGTTTGCATGTGGTAATGTTGGCCAGATATGTGGCTTGCATGTAGTAATGCTGGCCAGATATGTGGCTTGCATGTGGTAATGCTGGCCAGATATGTGGTTTGCATGTGGTAATGTTGGCCAGATATGTGGCTTGCATGTGGTAATGCTGGCCAGATATGTGGCTTGCATGTGGTAATGCTGGCCAGATATGTGGCTTGCATGTGGTAATGCTGGCCAGATATGTGGCTTGCATGTGGTAATGCTGGCCAGATATGTGGCTTGCATGTGGTAATGCTGGCCAGATATGTGGCTTGCATGTGGTAATGCTGGCCAGATATGTGGTTTGCATGTGGTAATGTTGGCCAGATATGTGGCTTGCATGTGGTAATGTTGGCCAGATATGTGGCTTGCATGTGGTAATGCTGGCCAGATATGTGGTTTGCATGTGGTAATGTTGGCCAGATATGTGGCTTGCATGTGGTAATGCTGGCCAGATATGTGGCTTGCATGTGGTAATGCTGGCCAGATATGTGGCTTGCATGTGGTAATGCTGGCCAGATATGTGGCTTGCATGTGGTAATGCAGGGCAGATATGTGGCTTGCATGTGGTAATGCAGGGCATATATGTGGCTTGCATGTGGTAATGCAGGGCATATATGTGGCTTGCATGTGGTAATGCAGGGCAAATATGTGGCTTGCATGTGGTAATGCAGGGCAGATATGTGGCTTGCATGTGGTAATGCAGGGCAGATATGTGGCTTGCATGCGGTAATGCAGGGCAGATATGTGGCTTGCATGTGGTAATGCTGGGCAGATATGTGGTTTGCATGTGGTAATGCTGGCCAGATATGTGGCTTGCATGTGGTAATGCTGGCCAGATATGTGGCTTGCATGTGGTAATGCTGGCCAGATATGTGGCTTGCATGTGGTAATGCTGGCCAGATATGTGGCTTGCATGTGGTAATGCTGGCCAGATATGTGGTTTGCATGTGGTAATCTTGGCCAGATATGTGGCTTGCATGTGGTAATGTTGGCCAGATATGTGGCTTGCATGTGGTAATGCTGGCCAGATATGTGGTTTGCATGTGGTAATGTTGGCCAGATATGTGGCTTGCATGTGGTAATGCTGGCCAGATATGTGGCTTGCATGTGGTAATGCTGGCCAGATATGTGGCTTGCATGTGGTAATGCTGGTCAGATATGTGGCTTGCATGTGGTAATGCTGGCCAGATATGTGGCTTGCATGTGGTAATGCAGGGCAGATATGTGGCTTGCATGTGGTAATGCAGGGCATATATGTGGCTTGCATGTGGTAATGCAGGGCAAATATGTGGCTTGCATGTGGTAATGCAGGGCAGATATGTGGCTTGCATGTGGTAATGCAGGGCAGATATGTGGCTTGCATGTGGTAATGCAGGGCAGATATGTGGCTTGCATGTGGTAATGCTGGGCAGATATGTGGCTTGCATGTGGTAATGCTGGCCAGATATGTGGCTTGCATGTGGTAATGCTGGCCAGATATGTGGCTTGCATGTGGTAATGCTGGCCAGATATGTGGCTTGCATGTGGTAATGCAGGGCAGATATGTGGCTTGCATGTGGTAATGCAGGGCAGATATGTGGCTTGCATGTGGTAATGCAGGGCAGATATGTGGCTTGCATGTGGTAATGCAGGGCAGATATGTGGCTTGCATGTGGTAATGCAGGGCAGATATGTGGCTTGCATGTGGTAATGCAGGGCAGATATGTGGCTTGCATGTGGTAATGCAGGGCAAATATGTGGCTTGCATGTGGTAATGCAGGGCAGATATGTGGCTTGCATGTGGTAATGCAGGGCAGATATGTGGCTTGCATGTGGTAATGCTGGGCAGATATGTGGCTTGCATGTGGTAATGCTGGCCAGATATGTGGCTTGCATGTGGTAATGCAGGCCAGATATGTGGCTTGCATGTGGTAATGCTGGCCAGATATGTGGCTTGCATGTGGTAACGCTGGCCAGATATGTGGCTTGCATGTGGTAATGCTGGCCAGATATGTGGCTTGCATGTGGTAATGCTGGCCAGATATAAGAACATAAGAACATAAGAACGAAGGAACACTGCAGAAGGCCTACTGGCCCATGCGAGGCAGGTCCAAGTCCCTACCGGCTTAAGCCAATGCACCCAACCTAGTCAGGTCAGGTCACATTGACTTAAGGGAGGAACACGGCAACCGACCTGTTAGCACAAGCTATCAGGTCCAACTCACACCCACCCACATCTACTCATGTATTTATCCAACCTATTTTTAAAGCTACACAACGTTCTGGCCTCTATAACGGTACTTGGGAGTTTGTTCCACTCATCCACAACTCTATTACCAAACCAGTACTTTCCTATATCCCTCCTGAATCTGAATTTTTCCAACTTAAAACCATTGCTGCGAGTCCTGTCTAGGCTAGATATTTTCAGCACACTATTTACATCCCCTTTATTTATTCCTGTCTTCCACTTATAAACCTCAATCATATCCCCCCTAATTCTACGTCTTTCTAGAGAGTGCAGTTTCAGGGCCCTTAGTCTATCCTCATAGGGAAGGTTTCTGATACATGGGATCATCTTTGTCATCCTCCTTTGTACATTTTCCAGAGAATTTATATCCATTCTGTAATACGGTGACCAAAACTGTGCAGCATAATCTAAATGAGGCCTAACCAAGGATGTATAGAGTTGAAGAACAACCTGAGGACTCCTATTATTTATGCTTCTTGATATGAAGCCAAGGATTCTATTAGCTTTATTGCGAACACTTATGCACTGTTGTCTTGGTTTCAGATTACTGCTAACCAGAACTCCTAAATCTTTTTCGCAATCCGTAATATTAAGATCTACATTATTTAGTTTATATGTGGCATGGTTATTGTCCTGTCCAACATTTAGAACTTTGCATTTGTCTATATTAAACTGCATCTGCCACTTCTCCGACCACTGCATCAGTCTATTCAAATCTTCCTGGAGTGCTCGAATGTCCTCGTCAGAATGAATTCGACGGCCTATTTTGGTGTCATCGGCAAACTTGCCGATGTCGCTCTTTATGCCCTCATCTATGTCGTTTATGTAGATTGTGAACAGCAGGGGGCCCAACACTGACCCCTGTGGAACACCGCTCGTGACGCTTCCCCACTCTGATTTCTCCCCATTTATGCAAACTCTCTGCTGCCTATTTGTCAACCATGCCTCTATCCAGGAAAAAATTTCTCCTCCTATTCCATGTGCTTTAATTTTCCTCAATAGTCTCTGATGTGGGACCCTGTCAAAAGCCTTACTGAAGTCCATATACACAATATCATATTCATTACCATGATCTACCTCCTCAAATACCTTAGTGAAAAAAGTTAATAAATTCGTAAGGCAGGAACGCCCCTTTGTAAAACCATGCTGAGATTCGTTGATTAATTTATGCTTTTCAAGGTGGCTACGAACTGCCTCGGCAATTATTGATTCCATAAATTTTCCCACTATGGAGGTTAGGCTTATTGGTCTATAGTTCGAAGCTAAGGACCTGTCACCTGTTTTGAAAATAGGTATCACATTTGCCATTTTCCACTTATCTGGCACCATGCCAGTTTGTAGTGATATGTTGAAAAGATTAGCCAAAGGTGTGCTAAGCTCCTCTTTACATTCCTTTAGAACCCTTGCATACAGTTCATCAGGGCCTGGGGATTTGTTAGGTTTTAATTTATCTATTTGCCTAAGGACCATGTCACTTGTGACCCTAATAGTGCACAGTTTATTATCGTCCTGTTCTACATAATTTATCATTACTGGAATATCGCTGGTATCCTCCTGTGTAAAAACTGAGAGGAAGTATGTGTTAAAAATTCTACACATTTCCTTATCACTGTCAGTGAGCTGACCCGAGGAACTTTTGAGTGGGCCTATCTTGTCCCTGATCTTACTTCTGTATACCTGAAAGAATCCTTTTGGGTTAGTCTTCGATTCTCTTGCAACTTTAACCTCATAATCTCTATTTGCTTTTCTAATTCCCTTTTTTATTTCTCTCTTTAACTGAATATATCGATTTCTTAATTGCCCCTCTCCTCTTTTGATTTGCCTATATATGCCTCTCTTTTGACCAATCAGATATTTTAATCTATTGTTCATCCATTTAGGATCATTTTTGTTTGATCTGATTTCCCTATTTGGAACATAATTTGACTGAGCAGCTAGAACTATGCCCTGGAAAGCATCATATCGGCAACCATCACCACCTACCTGACCCCTAGTCAGGTCATTCCAGTTCAGCCCACCTAAGTAATTTTTCAGTCCTATGAAATCAGCCAAGCGAAAGTCAGGGACGGAGACTTGATTGCCATTATTAGGGGAATTCCATGATATGTTAAAACTGAGTGATTTGTGATCACTCTCCCCAAGCTCATCATTAACCTCAAGATTATTAATTAGTGTTTCCCTACTGGCAAGAACCAAGTCAAGGAGGTTATTTCCCCTAGTTGGCTCTGTCACAAACTGTTTTAAAAAACAATCCTGGATCGTATCAAGAAAGTCACCCGACTCTAAATTTCCTGTCAAATTGCTCCAGTCAATCTGTCTATAGTTGAAATCTCCCATTAGCACAACATTTTCGTATGTAGATGCCTTACGAATTTCGTCCCATAGAAGTTTACTGCACTCCCTATCAAGATTTGGGGCCCTGTAAATCACACCCAAAATTAGTTTTTCTCGGCCCTCGAGAAGCTGTAACCAAACAGATTCAGTGGCTGACGCTTCTAATTTAATATCTTGTCTAACACAACAATTTAAATTGTCTCTGACATACATCGCTACTCCACCACCTTTCCTGTTGACCCTGTCAGTGTGGAATAATTTATAGCCTTGTATGTGACATTCAGAGGGCATCTCTCTATCTTTCAGATTGAGCCAGGTCTCTGTTATAGCAATAATATCTATGTTTCCTGCACTTGCAATTAATCTTAGCTCATCTATCTTATTTCTAACACTCCTGCTATTAGTATAGTAAACCTTAAGGGAGCTAGTCCCTTGCTGCCCTCTGCTGTCCCCCTTTGTTTGCTGACCTGTTCTATTGTCTTTATTTATAACTTCATGCTGAATGCCTTTTATACATTTACTGTTTCCAACCCTAGTGTTGCAACCTGCTTGTTTCCCACACACACCCATACCTCTATCTTCCATCAGTTTAAAATCATAGGCATTTCACCAATGGCCTTCTCAATCGAGTCTGCAAGTGCTACCACCCCTGCCCCAGAGAGATGAACCCCATCCCTTGCATACATATCATGTTTGCCATAAAAGTTGTTCCAGTTGTCAATGAATGGGATTGCAAGTTCCTTGCAGTATCTGTCTAGCCAGCAATTTACACCAATTGCCCTAGACAACCATTCATTTCCTACTCCCCTTCTAGGCAAGATGCTACATATGATTGGGATCCCTCCCTTAGACTTAATGAAATCTATAGCTGACCTGTACTTATCTAGCAGCTCTTCTCTCCTACCCTTCCCAATATCATTTCCACCAGCACTGAGACAGATAATGGGCTTGTTCCCATTACCTGACATGATATTATCCAGTCTGTTGACAATGTCCCCAACACCAGCTCCAGGGAAGCACACTCTATCTCTCATCTTCTTATTCCTATTACAAAAAGCACGATCAACATATCTTACCTATTTCAATTAGCCTTTTAGAAAAAATTCCAGTCCCATCTCGGGAAGCGCCTCGCAACAGCCTTTTAACCCCCAGGTACCTATTTACAGTGGGTCTTTACCATTTTTAAGTTCCTGTTCCTCTTAAGTTGTCTGGATTTTTTATCGAGCACCCTGTCAAAAACTAATGAAAATTTAATATTTTTCTGGAAACTTCTATATTTTTTAAATAAAAATAAAGGTGAAATAATAGTCATGAAAAATAATTAAAATGAATTATATTAAAATGGAAATAAATAAGGTTGTGTTAAGAAACAGCGTCTCAGGCGTCTGCTTCATGCTGGTGTTTTCTCGTGAGGAAGTGTTGATAAAGTTGTCTCACACTAATAGTGTTGGCAAATGGCATGATTTCTGAAACTCCTTTTGCCTAGGGAGGGAACGTTGTGAGTTGTGCACACCACAACGTTCTGAGTTGTGCACACCACAACGTTCTGAGTTGTGCACACCACAACGTTCTGAGTTGTGCACACCACAACGTTCTGAGTTGTGCACACCACAACGTTCTGAGTTGTGCACACCACAACGTTCTGAGTTGTGCACACCACAACGTTCTGAGTTGTGCACACCACGACGTTCTGAGTTGTCCACACCACAATGTTCTGAGTTGTGCACACCACAACGTTCTGAGTTGTGCACACCACAACGTTCTGAGTTGTGCACACCACAATGTTCTGAGTTGTGCACACCACAACGTTCTGAGTTGTGCACACCACAATGTTCTGAGTTGTGCACACCACAACGTTCTGAGTTGTGCACACCACAATGTTCTGAGTTGTGCACACCACAATGTTCTGAGTTGTGCACACCACAACGTTCTGAGTTGTGCACACCACAATGTTCTGAGTTGTGCACACCACAACGTTCTGAGTTGTGCACACCACAATGTTCTGAGTTGTGCACACCACAACGTTCTGAGTTGTGCACACCACAACGTTCTGAGTTGTGCACACCACAACGTTCTGAGTTGTGCACACCACAACGTTCTGATTTGTGCACACCACAACGTTCTGAGTTGTGCACACCACAACGTTCTGAGTTGTGCACACCACAACGTTCTGAGTTGTCCACACCACAACGTTCTGAGTTGTGCACACCACAACGTTCTGAGTTGTGCACACCACAACGTTCTGAGTTGTGCACACCACAACGTTCTGAGTTGTGCACACCACAACGTTCTGAGTTGTCCACACCACAACGTTCTGATTTGTGCACACCACAACGTTCTGAGTTGTGCACACCACAACGTTCTGAGTTGTGCACACCACAACGTTCTGAGTTGTCCACACCACAACGTTCTGAGTTGTGCACACCACAACGTTCTGAGTTGTGCACACCACAACGTTCTGAGTTGTGCACACCACAACGTTCTGAGTTGTGCACACCACAACGTTCTGAGTTGTCCACACCACAACGTTCTGATTTGTGCACACCACAACGTTCTGAGTTGTGCACACCACAACGTTCTGAGTTGTGCACACCACAACGTTCTGAGTTGTCCACACCACAACGTTTCTACCGTCGTTGATTCAAATTCAATTTAGATTGCTTCACTAGATTTCAGTTCAATGAAATCGTTTTTATATCATTATTATCCATGGAAACCAGACAGAAAATAAAAGTGTTCCGTGTCCCTTACTGAGCGACAGACAACTATCCCTGGTATATCTAATGGTTATAATCATAAACGCTATTTTTAAAAGGGTGGAAGGGTAAGTTAGTGGAACATCTGGGTCGGATGACCAAGAGCTCCAGATATGGGTCGTCGTATGACGAAGACCCACGTCAGGAAACACTTGTCCTGTTTCTTAACAAACCATCAGTAACCTAACCTCTCGGTGGAGATAGTTACCTCAGAAATGCTGAATCACTTCCTGCAAAGGATTTTCTTTCCCTTCAGTCTTGATACCCATTTATTTTCCCGTATCCGCTGCCTCATTAAGTGAAGGATGAGGGATATGAAGCGTTTTAAGAAAATGGTAAACAACACTATAAGTAAGGAAACAATAGTAAAATAAAAAAAATGCTAATGTAATATTTTTTCAATGTCTTTCACAAAGTACTTTAAAATGATCAGTGTCTCGTACACCCAGCTTTATTTTTTCACCCCTTCCCCTCGGGGAATAAAAGTACTCTTGGCTGACAGTCATTGTCCTGGGTGAACACAGTTATAAAAAGACTTCCATATATCTAGCATCTACAGGAAGTAGCTAGGCATGTGCAAGTCTGCACACACTTCACGATGAAATGCTAGACTCAGAGGAGTCATACAGATTCTGAGAATGGAAAGAATGGCAGAAAAGTGAAAACTTCTTTGATCAGGAGCCCTTCATGCTCTGTTGTTAGAGCCTGACAGAACGATGATGAGTGAGAGCACATGTGAAGCAGTCTGTGTTATCCTTCTGTGCCCAATAGTAAACTCAGAAATTGCGAAGAGTGTTCCAATTACACTAAGACTAGCGATTCCCTATACTAGATCTGTGGGATGCACCCTGCCATCCTTGAGCAAGTCTTAGCAGTAGTGTCAGTCTAGCATGATCATTAAGGCTGCCTGCTTCACACATTGCGTCGTAACGTTCAAACGAAAAATGCATGCATGCAAATTCGTTGATGTTAAACGTAAAAAAAAAGTTTGGAATCGTTAGTATCAGTGCCATAAGGCCAGAAAGGCGTTGAATTTTGGGGGATATGATTGAGGTGTATAAATGGAAAACAGGAATAAATAAAGGGGATGTAAATATCGTGCTAAAATATTTAGCCTAGGCAGGACTCGCAGCAATGGTTTTAAGCTGGACATATTCAGATTCCGAAAGGGTAAAGGAAAGCACTGGGTTGGTAATAGTTGTGGATGAGTGGAACAAATTCCCGAGTACAGTCATAGAAGCTAAGACGTTGTGTGGTTTTAAAAATAGGTTGAATAAATACACGAGTGGGTGTGTATAAGTTGGACCTGACTTGCTTGTGTTAATAAAAAAAATCGCAGTTAGGAAACAGCCCACTGGGAAGAGATACTTCATCTCTACAGAACATGACCTTAAAACATTCCTAAGTGAGGCTGAACTAACAGAATCAGAGTAAAGTGCAGATAATACCCGCAGTCCACAGTTAGTGTTATATTGTCATAAATTTGTGCCCCCCTAAAATTCTAATACCCCAACTACTTTTGATTGTCATTGTTGTATTCAACGACCATTCTACCTCATAGTCTTAATTTGTTTAATATCTACAGAATCTATCTCCTTTTTTTACAACTTACCGCATCACTGTTCCATCTTATTATTATAAACTAGCCATAACTTGTCCTCAATAATTCTACCTCACTTTAAGAAATACTCAATTGCCCAATTTTATTCTAAAATCCCTATTATTGCCCAATTTTGCTTTAAACTATATTGATCAAACTTATTGTAAACTTCTTTTATTGACCATTTTATTCTATACTTTTTTAAACTAGTATTTTCAACTAGTAAACAACTTATATAAGACCTTAGTGCAATTACAATTGAGAGTCTTGTGCCTTTTTTATATTATTAGATTAAACACAGTTGTACTATAGTCAATACCAAATTCATTATATTAGACCATAGTGCAATTACTAGTGAGAGACTGGTGCTATTTTTAATTTGTATTTTTATATTATTAGATTAAATCTAGTTGTACTATAGCTCATTCTAGCTCAAAACATAGACTCCACAAAAGTCATTATATTAGACCTTAGTGCAATTACAAGTGAGAGTCTTGTTCTATTTTAAATTTGTATTTTTATATTACTAGTTTATACCTAGTTGTACTTTAGTTCATTCCAGCACAAGACAACATCAACTTCATTATGTGTAGTAGTGACTATACTCTATATGACCAAAATACTCTAGCTATATACTTGTCCAAACTTCCCACCACTACAGATATCAGTACTAGAACTCAACACACAACTCAGGATATAAATAACCATAATTTAAACCTAGAAGATGATTGATCACGTTGACCCTGATCTAAACCTCCATAATCTGACACCCAATCAAAACCTATTGGAAAGTAACTGCCTTTATTACACAGCATCACAAGCCAGCACTATCCTAAACAATGCTAAAAGTCTATCAGTACTTAACTACAACATCAGGTCCTTAAGCAAACACTATGATGACCTCCTGGCACTCCTTGAATCACTAAAGACACCCTTCTCCTGCATTATTCTTACTGAGACCTGGCTTAAGCAGGACACAATAGATATCTACCCTCTACCAGGATACACAGCAATTCACAACTGCAGACCAAACCAAGTTGGGGGTGGTATTGCAATCTATTACTCTAACCAATTATCTTGTATTAGCACCACTTGCTTTAGTGATGAATATGGGGAATACATTTTTGCTAATTTTACTGTAAAAAACCTTAAGACACCTATAACAATCGGTGCCATTTACCGGATACCTCACACAAACATCCCAAATTTCAGTGAGAAATTAAAGTCACTAATAACAAACAGACAAATGAATAAGCACCACCTTCTCTTAGCTGGAGACTTCAACATCAACCTTGGCTTACTAGATGATCAGCCTGTAACTGATTTCATCAACAATATGAACAACACACTTCTCATACCAACAATAACTAAACCAACCAGGCTCACTGAGACAAGTGCAACCATAATAGACCACATATGGACCAATATACTAGCCCCCCTTAAATCAGGGATAATCACAGATAGCACTACAGACCACTACCCTACCTTCCTCCTGACAAACATTAGTAAACCACCACTTGAATACAACAAAGTCTCATTTAGACTCCATGACGAGGCCTCAATAAGGAAGTTCACAGCTGACCTAGAGATTGTTGACTGGCCTACAGAATTCTCCAAGGCCAATGGTATTGATGACTGGACAGACATTTTTCTTAACAAATTACTTAGACTATACAACAAACATTGTCCTATAAAAACGAAACAGATCACAAACAAACGGCTTGGTTGCCCATGGCTAACCAGCACCATTCTGAAATCCATTGACAAGAAACACCAATATGAAAAGCAATATAGACAGGGCTTAATACACAAAGATATTCTTAAACACTATTCATCAGTTCTCACCAAAGTAATAAAGAAAGCCAAACAACTATACTACTCCAGTAGATTCACAGACACTAGAGGAGATATAAAAAAGACCTGGAAAACACTCTCTCAGATTCTAGGGACCCACAAACTGAAAAAAAACAAGAATATTGTCCTAACTAAACCTAATGAAACACCACTACATCCCACTGACACAGCTAACAAGATAAACGACTTCTTCTCAACCATAGGATCTAATCTCGCCAATAAAATCCCACATACCAATGCCCATGCCGGGGACTACCTAGATGGGAATTTCCCAAATTCCTTCTATCTTGCACCAACTGAGCCCTCGGAAGTCACCGAGATTATAAAGTCACTTAAAAACAACTCAGGGAATCTGTCTAATGTCCCACCATTACTGTACAAGCGAGCGGCCCATATCCTTTCGCATGCTATTTCATTACTTTTTAACAAGTCACTAGAAACTAGCACCTTCCCGAAACTACTCAAGATGGCAAGGGTTACACCAATACATAAAGGTGGTGACCCTACAGACTTAAACAACTATAGGCCAATATCAAACTTACCATTGCTATCCAAAATCTTTGAGAAACTCGTGCACAGGAGACTATATTCATTTATAACAGCACAAAACATACTCAACCCCTGCCAATTTGGATTCAGGAAAAATAAAAGCACTAATGATGCAATCATAAAAATGCTAGATCTGCTTTACACAGCATTGGAAAATAAGGAATATCCACTAGGAATTTTTATTGACCTAAGAAAAGCTTTTGACACAGTAGACCACGACATCCTACTCCACAAACTTGACCATTACGGTATAAGAGGCCATGCGCTTGCTTATTTCAAATCTTACCTTACTAATAGGTATCAGTATGTCACCATTAAAGACACAGCATCAACAACACGGCCACTTGATACTGGAGTTCCGCAGGGAAGTGTCCTTGGTCCCCTGCTCTTCCTCATATACATCAATGATCTTCCAAACGTATCCCAACACCTGAAACCCATTCTCTTTGCTGACGACACGACTTATGTCATCTCTCACCCTAATCTTGCCACCCTCAACACCATTGTTAACGAGGAGCTGATCAAAATATCGACTTGGATGACAGCCAATAAACTTACGCTTAACACTGACAAAACCTACTATATTATGTTTGGTAGCAGAGCAGGAGATGCACAAATTAACATTAAGATCGACAACACTCTAATTACCAGACATAATGAGGGCAAATTCCTAGGCCTATACCTTGACAACAACCTGAATTTCAGCACCCATATCCAACACATAACCAAAAAAGTATCCAAAACGGTTGGGATCCTCTCCAAGATACGATACTACGTGCCGCAAAATGCCCTTCTCACACTATACCACTCACTTATTTATCCATACCTCACCTATGCTATTTGTGCTTGGGGATCAACTGCAGCAACACACCTAAAGCCAATAATAACCCAACAAAAAGCTGCAGTAAGAATAATCACTAAATCCCATCCCTGGCAACACCCCCCCCCACTCTTCATAGATCTAAACTTACTCCCTGTTCAGTACATCCACACTTACTACTGTGCAATCTACATCTACAGGACCTTAAACTCCAATATCAACCTTGACCTAAAACGCTTTCTTGATAGTTGTGACAGAACCCACAGGCATAACACCAGACACAAACATCTCTACGACATTCCCCGTGTCCGACTAAACCTTTACAAAAATTCAATGTATGTCAAAGGCCCTAAAATCTGGAACACCCTACCTGAGAACTCTAGAACTGCAGACACATTCATCACCTTCAAAACTACCATTAGAAAACATCTTATCTCCCTGATACACCCCATCAACTAACTACACGAATACCACCTGGTGGTTCACACTTACACTCACTCACCCATTTGACCATAAACAGAAATATTAATCTCAATCTTAAAATAATGAATCCTATGATACTCCAATACTGAAACTATGTACTGTGCCAAAACAAAAGCATTCACATTGCTAAACTCACAAACTAGTATTTAGTCACTTAGCCATAATACCAACTTACCTCATAATTTGTAATATTTTAAAATAAAGAATTAAACTAAGTCTGCCCGAAATGCCTAGCCATGCTAGGCGTTCTAGTGGTACACTCTGTAATCATTATTTAACTACATGTAAACCACACAACAACCAAATTCTGTAAATTCAACATTGTAATCTTTATAGAGAATAAACTTTGAATTTGAATTTTGAATGAGCTGACTAGGTGAATTTGAATTTGAATGGGAGGCAGTTGAACAGTCTCGGGCCCCTGACACTTATTGTATGGTCTCTTAACGTGCTAGTGACACCCCTGCTTTTCATTGGGGGGATGGTGCATCGTCTGCCAAGTCTTTTGCTTTCGTAGTGAGTGATTTTCGTGTGCAAGTTTGTTACTAGTCCCTCTAGGATTTTCCAGGTGTATATAATCATGTATCTCTCCCTCCTGCGTTCCAGGGAATACAGGTTTAGAAACCTCAAGCGCTCCCAGTAATTGAGGTGTTTTATCTCCGTTATGCGCGCCGTGAAAGTTCTCTGTACATTTTCTAGGTCGGCAATTTCACCTGCCTTGAAAGGTGCTGTTAGAGTGCAGCAATATTCCAGCCTAGATAGAACAAGTGACCTGAAGAGTGTCATCATGGGCTTGGCCTCCCTAGTTTTGAAGGTTCTCATTATCCATCCTGTCATTTTTCTAGCAGATGCGATTGATACAATGTTATGGTCCTTGAAGGTGAGATCCTCCGACATAATCACTCCTAGGTCTTTGACGTTGGTGTTTCGCTCTATTTTGTGGCCGACAGTCAAGGCTAGAAAGAGAAACAACACAGAGTTACATACCACTCGATAAATCACTCACACAAT
>NW_027198953.1:0-37529 GCF_038502225.1 Cherax quadricarinatus
ATGAACTTAAAAATATCACCACTGCTGCCACCACCTTACTTAGATCAATATATATATATATATATATATATATATATATATATATATATATATATATATATATATATATATATATATATTAAGGAATGAGAGATGAATATGACCAATTATTTCCTATATGTTTGTGAAATATATTTAATTAATATATATATTTGTCTCATTAATTGCCTGGGATTTTATATGCAATTGGTAGTTAGAAGAATTGACAATAAAATACTTGTAGGTTTGGTAAGCCAAATGTGTTACCAACACTGATAATGTTAACAACCCACGGAACACTGCAGCAGGCCTACTGGCCCATGCATGGCAGGCCATCAACCCCGGCTTAGACCACTGGCCCACCCAGTCAGGTCACCTCCACTTAAGAAAGAAGCACTGCATCTGACCCAGTAGTCAGGTCCAACTCACACCCACTCATGTATTTACCTATTTTTAAAGGTGCACAACGTCTTAGCTTCTATAACAGTGCTCGGGAGTGTTGGGTGAGGCTAAAAAACATGGGGGGGGGGTTAGGGAGGATTCAAAATATATTAGTTTCTGTTAGACTGACATCTTACTGGTGGAGGGGTATACTAGTGGTCATCAGGGTGGCTCGTGGCCTGGTAGATAAATCTCTCGCTTTGCACGCTGTCTGGGTTCGATCTCCGGTAGGGTGGAAACATTGCACTGTCACTCTTCACCTAGCAGTAAGCAGGTACCTGGGTGTTAGTGGACTGGTGTGGGTCACATCCTGGGTGTTAGTGGACTGGTGTGGGTCACATCCTGGGTGTTAGTGGACTGGTGTGGGTCACATCCTGGGTGTTAGTGGACTGGTGTGGGCCACATCCTGGGTGTTAGTGGACTGGTGTGGGTCACATCCTGGGTGTTAGTGGACTGGTGTTTGTCACATCCTGGGTGTTAGTGGACTGGTGTGGGTCACATCCTGGGTATTAGTGGACTGGTGTGGGTCACATCCTGGGTTAGTGGACTGGTGTGGGTCACATCCTGGGTATTAGTGGACTGGTGTGGGTCACATCCTGGGTATTAGTGGACTGGTGTGGGTCACATCCTGGGTATTAGTGGACTGGTGTGGGTCACATCCTGGGTATTAGTGGACTGGTGTGGGTCACATCCTGGGTATTAGTGGACTGGTGTGGGTCACATCCTGGGTGTTAGTGGACTGGTGTGGGTCACATCCTGGGTATTAGTGGACTGGTGTGGGTCACATCCTGGGTGTTAGTGGACTGGTGTGGGTCACATCCTGGGTATTAGTGGACTGGTGTGGGTCACATCCTGGGTATTAGTGGACTGGTGTGGGTCACATCCTGGGTATTAGTGGACTGGTGGGTCACATCCTGGGTGTTAGTGGACTGGTGTGGGTCACATCCTGGGTGTTAGTGGACTGGTGTGGGTCACATCCTGGGTGTTAGTGGACTGGTGTGGGTCACATCCTGGGTATTAGTGGACTGTGTGGGTCACATCCTGGGTGTTAGTGGACTGGTGTGGGTCACATCCTGGGTGTTAGTGGACTGGTGTGGGTCACATCCTGGGTGTTAGTGGAATGGTGTGGGTCACATCCTGGGTGTTAGTGGACTGGTGTGGGTCACATCCTGGGTGTTAGTGGACTGGTGTGGGTCACATCCTGGCACAAAACTGACATAATTTGCAGGAAATGCTCAACATAACAAGGTACTTTCTATATAGCAGTATGTCATGGGTGTCAACTATGGTCTGTATAAGTTGCATCAGGTACTGCTAGAAATAAAAAAAGAAGCGTTAAACTCGCTCGGGTCGTACAAATATACAGTCGTTTTTGATCAATCTTTGTGTAGCGAGATTTTTCCATCTGACTAAAATAAAGTTGGTAGAGCTACCCATAATGTTCGGCAAGAAGAGACAAGTGCATCTGATGTGACATTATGGCCTCATTTCGCCCTCCAGGAGCTGAACAAAGCTCCTGGAGGGCAAAACTGTTCCAGTTATGGAACAATCCCCTAAGTGCAAGTATTATAATCAAGGGGAACGCTAAACCCGTAGGATTATGTAGCGCCTGTGGGGGGGGATGCGGAAGGTATTCAGGATTAATTCAGGGAACTGGAGCACAGATCCGATTCCCTAGATCAAGAGCCCCTCACCAGCATCAAGGAACTTTCCCTGAGGGGCCCCGAGTGCAAGTTTTCTGCACTTAGGGCCCCCTCAGGGCCCTAAATGCACACCTTCGGGCGTGCATACACACACAAATACGTGGTCGTAACGGGAGACACTAAATCTCGGGAGAATCATATACAGTGTTGCCTCGGTATACGTCCATCTCCCAACTCAATTATGTAAGTGTATTTATGTAAGTGCCTTTGTAAGTGTATTTATGTAAGTGCCTTTGTAAGTGTATTTATGTAAGTGCCTTTGTAAGTGTATTTATGTAAGTGCCTTTGTAAGTGTATTTATGTAAGTGCCTTTGTAAGTGTATTTATGTAAGTGCCTTTGTAAGTGTATTTATGTAAGTGCCTTTGTAAGTGTATTTATGTAAGTGCCTTTGTAAGTGTATTTATGTAAGTGCCTTTGTAAGTGTATTTATGTAAGTGCCTTTGTAAGTGTATTTATGTAAGTGCCTTTGTAAGTGTATTTATGTAAGTGCCTTTGTAAGTGTATTTATGTAAGTGCCTTTGTAAGTGTATTTATGTAAGTGCCTTTGTAAGTGTATTTATGTAAGTGCCTTTGTAAGTGTATTATGTAAGTGCCTTTGTAAGTGTATTTATGTAAGTGCCTTTGTAAGTGTATTTATGTAAGTGCCTTTGTAAGTGTATTTATGTAAGTGCCTTTGTAAGTGTATTTATGTAAGTGCCTTTGTAAGTGTATTTATGTAAGTGCCTTTGTAAGTGTATTATGTAAGTGCCTTTGTAAGTGTATTTATGTAAGTGCCTTTGTAAGTGTATTTAAGTGCCTTTGTAAGTGTATTTTTGGGGGTCTGAAATGGATTACTCTACATTAGTCCTTATGGGAACAAACACGTTTGGTACTCGAACAGATCTGCAAGCAAACAGCCTTCTGGAATTAAGGTCGTATACCGAGGTACCACTGTATATACTGTTTTATTAAGGTCGTATAAGAAGGTACCACTGTATATACTGTTTTGTTAAGGCCGTATACCGAGGTACCACTGTATATACTGTTTTATTAAGGTCGTATACTGAGGTACCACTGAATATACTGTTTTCTTCAGGGTAGGAAGAGGTGGGTGACGCCTGCGTAATTCTACGCGGAATGTAAGGGAAAGGGGAAGCAAAGGGAAGGGGGTACAGGAGTTCCATCATCCTTCACTATGGGGGGGGGGGTGATGCATCCTCACTGTACACACAATCAACAATCATTTTCACTATAATTATGAACAGAAACACGTCCAAACAAGTGAAGATCAACAGTCTTCGACAAGCGTAGAGAAGCCATTACGATGTTATAATCTCCGCAGATATACTAACACCGCAGATATACCAACACCGCAGATATACCAACACCGCAGATACACCAACACCACAGATATACCAACACCGCAGATATACCAACACCACAGATATACCAACACTGCAGATATACCAACACAGCAGATATACCAACACCGAAGATATACCAACACCGAAGATATACCAACACTGCAGATATGCCAACACTGCAGATATGCCAACACCGCAGATATGCCAACACCGAAGATATACCAACACCGCAGATATACCAACACCGCAGATATACCAACACCGCAGATATACCAACACTGCAGATATACCAACACCACAGATATACCAACACCGCAGATATACCAACACCACAGATATACCAACACCGCAGATATACCAACACCACAGATATACCAACACCGCAGATATACCAACACCACAGATATACCAACACCGCAGATATACCAACACCGCAGATATACCAACACCGCAGATATACCAACACCACAGATATACCAACACCACAGATATACCAACACCACAGATATACCAACACCACAGATATACCAACCAAAGGCCAAGAAAACTAATAAAAGGCCAAGATCATTAATAAAAGGCCAAGAACATTAATAAAAGCCCAAGAATATTAATAAAAGGCCAAGAACATTAAAAAAGGCCAAGAACATTAAAAAAGGTCAAGAACATAAAAAAAGGCCAAGAACATTAATAAAAGGCCAAGAACTTTAATAAAAGGCCAAGAGCATTAAAAAAGGCCAAGAACATTAAAAAAGGCCAAGAACATTAATAAAAGGTCAAGAGCATTAATAAAAGGCCAAGAACATCAATAAAAGGCCAAGAGCATTAATAAAAGGCCAAGAACATTAATAAAAGGCCAAGAACATTAATAAAAGACCAAGAGCATTAATAAAAGGTCAAGAACATTAATAAAAGGCCAAGAGCATTAATAAAAGGCCAAGAACATTAATAAAAGGCCAAGAACATTAATAAAAGACCAAGAACATTAATAAAAGGCCAAGAACATTAATAAAAGGCCAAGAACATTAATAAAAGGCCAAGAGCATTAATAAAAGGCCAAGAGCATTAATAAAAGGCCAAGAACATTAAAAAAGGCCAAGAACATTAATAAAAGGCCAAGAACATTAATAAAAGGCCAAGAACATTAATAAAAGCCCAAGAATATTAATAAAAGGCCAAGAACATTAAAAAAGGCCAAGAACATTAAAAAAGGCCAAGAACATAAAAAAGGCCAAGCACATTAATAAAAGGCCAAGAACATTAATAAAAGGCCAAGAGCATTAAAAAAGGCCAAGAACATTAATAAAAGGCCAAGAACATTAATAAAAGGCCAAGAGCATTAATAAAAGGCCAAGAACATTAATAAAAGGCCAAGAGCATTAATAAAAGGCCAAGAACATTAATAAAAGGCCAAGAACATTAATAAAAGGCCAAGAGCATTAATAAAAGGCCAAGAACATTAATAAAAGGCCAAGAACATTAATAAAAGGCCAAGAACATTAATAAAAGGCCAAGAGCATTAATAAAAGGCCAAGAGCATTAATAAAAGGCCAAGAACATTAATAAAAGGCCAAGAACATTAATAAAAGGCCAAGAGCATTAATAAAAGGCCAAGAACATTAATAAAAGGCCAAGAACATTAATATAAGGCCAAGAGCATTAATAAAAGGCCAAGAACATTAATAAAAGGCCAAGAACATTAATAAAAGGCCAAGAACATTAATAAAAGGCCAAGAACATTAATAAAAGGCCAAGAACATTAATATAAGGCCAAGAACATTAATAAAAGGCCAAGAACATTAAAAATTCAAGGACATTTAAAGGAAGGTGAATTAAGGGGATCAATAAAAGGCCGATAACTGTTAACTTTTATTCACCTCAATAATTATGAAAAAGTAATAAAACATTGTACAAAGTTGCAACACAGTGTTGCAAGGTGCAACACTGTATTGCAAGGTGCAACACTGTATTGCAAGGTGCAACACTGTGTTGCAAGGTGCAACACTGTGTTGCAAAGGTGCAGGTGCAACACTGTTTCAGGTGCAACACTGTTTCAGGTGCAACACTGTGTTGCACTGTTGCAGGTGCAACACTGTTTCAGGTGCAACACTGTGTTGCACTGTTGCAGGTGCAACACTGTGTTGCACTGTTGCAGGTGCAACACTGTTTCAGGTGCAACACTGTGTTGCACTGTTTCAGGTGCAACACTGTGTTGCACTGTTGCAGGTGCAACACTGTTTCAGGTGCAACACTGTGTTGCACTGTTGCAGGTGCAACACTGTTTCAGGTGCAACACTGTGTTGCACTGTTGCAGGTGCAACACTGTGTTGAACTGTTGCAGGTGCAACACTGTTTCAGGTGCAACACTGTGTTGCACTGTTGCAGGTGCAACACTGTGTTGCACTGTTGCAGGTGCAACACTGTGTTGCACTGTTGCAGGTGCAACACTTTCAGGTGCAACACTGTGTTGCACTGTTGCAGGTGCAACACTGCATTGCACTGTTCCAGGTGCAACACTGTGTTGCAGGATCAACACTGAAGGAACACTGCGTTGCACTGTTGCAGGTGCAACACTGTGTTGCAGGATCAACACTGAAGGAACACTGCGTTGCACTGTTGCAGGTGCAACACTGTGTTGAACTGTTGCAGGTGCAACACTGTGTTGCACTGTTGCAGGTGCAACACTGCGTTGCACTGTTGCAGGTGCAACACTGCGTTGCAGGATCAACACTGAAGGAACACTGCGTTGCACTGTTGCAGGTGCAACACTGCGTTGCACTGTTGCAGGTGCAACACTGCGTTGCACTGTTGCAGGTGCAACACTGCGTTGCAGGATCAACACTGCTGAAGGAGCAACACTGTGTTGCAGGATCAACACTGCTGAAGGAGCAACACTGTGTTGCAGGATCAACACTGCTGAAGGAGCAACACTGTGTTGCAGGATCAACACTGCTGAAGGAGCAACACTGTGTTGCAGGATCAACACTGCTGAAGGAGCAACACTGTGTTGCAGGATCAACACTGCTGAAGGAGCAACACTGTGTTGCAGGATCAACACTGCTGAAGGAGCAACACTGTGTTGCAGGATCAACACTGCTGAAGGAGCAACACTGTGTTGCAGGATCAACACTGCTGAAGGAGCAACACTGTGTTGCAGGATCAACACTGCTGAAGGAGCAACACTGTGTTGCAGGATCAACACTGCTGAAGGAGCAACACTGTGTTGCAGGATCAACACTGCTGAAGGAGCAACACTGTGTTGCAGGATCAACACTGCTGAAGGAGCAACACTGTGTTGCAGGATCAACACTGCTGAAGGAGCAACACTGTGTTGCAGGATCAACACTGCTGAAGGAGCAACACTGTGTTGCAGGATCAACACTGCTGAAGGAGCAACACTGTGTTGCAGGATCAACACTGCTGAAGGAGCAACACTGTGTTGCAGGATCAACACTGCTGAAGGAGCAACACTGTGTTGCAGGATCAACACTGCTGAAGGAGCAACACTGTGTTGCAGGATCAACACTGCTGAAGGAGCAACACTGTGTTGCAGGATCAACACTGCTGAAGGAGCAACACTGTTGCAGGATCAACACTGCTGAAGGAGCAACACTGTGTTGCAGGATCAACACTGCTGAAGGAGCAACACTGTGTTGCAGGATCAACACTGCTGAAGGAGCAACACTGTGTTGCAGGATCAACACTGCTGAAGGAGCAACACTGTGTTGCAGGATCAACACTGCTGAAGGAGCAACACTGTTGCAGGATCAACACTGCTGAAGGAGCAACACTGTGTTGCAGGATCAACACTGCTGAAGGAGCAACACTGTGTTGCAGGATCAACACTGCTGAAGGAGCAACACTGTTGCAGGATCAACACTGCTGAAGGAGCAACACTGTGTTGCAGGATCAACACTGCTGAAGGAGCAACACTGTTGCAGGATCAACACTGCTGAAGGAGCAACACTGTGTTGCAGGATCAACACTGCCGAAGGAGCAACACTGTGTTGCAGGATCAACACTGCTGAAGGAGCAACACTGTGTTGCAGGTAAGTTAGTACATTATCACACCCGTGTCTGGGAAACAATCGGGTTTGATCCGAGGAACAGGCCAGCTCCTTTTCCTCGCATCAAAGCCTTCTGTCCCTCTTTTAAGTGTACTTATTATCATAATCAAAACGAAGCGCTAAAGCCAAAAGGGTCATACAACGCTGCAGGGTAGGGTGTACTGTGTGGCAGGGTGTACTGTGTGGCAGGGTGTACTGTGTGGCAGGGTGTACTGTGTGGCAGGGTGTATTGTGTGGCAGGGTGTACTGTGTGGCAGGGTGTATTGTGTGGCAGGGTGTACTGTGTGGCAGGGTGTACTGTGTGGCAGGGTGTATTGTGTGGCAGGGTGTACTGTGTGGCAGGGTGTACTGTGTGGCAGGGTGTATTGTGTGGCAGGGTGTACTGTGTGGCAGGGTGTACTGTGTGGCAGGGTGTACTGTGTGGCAGGGTGTACTGTGTGGCAGGGTGTACTGTGTGGCAGGGTGTATTGTGTGGCAGGGTGTACTGTGTGGCAGGGTGTATTGTGTGGCAGGGTGTACTGTGTGGCAGGGTGTATTGTGTGGCAGGGTGTACTGTGTGGCAGGGTGTACTGTGTGGCAGGGTGTATTGTGTGGCAGGGTGTACTGTGTGGCAGGGTGTATTGTGTGGCAGGGTGTACTGTGTGGCAGGGTGTATTGTGTGGCAGGGTGTACTGTGTGGCAGGGTGTACTGTGTGACAGGGTGTATTGTGTGGCAGGGTGTACTGTGTGGCAGGGTGTATTGTGTGGCAGGGTGTACTGTGTGGCAGGGTGTACTGTGTGGCAGGGTGTACTGTGTGGCAGGGTGTATTGTGTGGCAGGGTGTACTGTGTGGCAGGGTGTACTGTGTGGCAGGGTGTATTGTGTGGCAGGGTGTACTGTGTGGCAGGGTGTACTGTGTGGCAGGGTGTACCGTGTGGCAGGGTGTACTGTGGCAGGGTGTACTGCGTGGCAGGGTGTACCGTGTGGCAGGGTGTACTGTGTGGCAGGGTGTATTGTGTGGCAGGGTGTACTGTGTGGCAGGGTGTACTGTGTGGCAAGGTGTACTGTGTGGTAGGGTGTACTGTGTGGTAGTGTGTACTGTGTGGTAGTGTGTACTGTATGGTAGTGTGTACTGTATGGTAGTGTGTACTGTGTGGTAGTGTGTACTGTGTGGCAGGGTGTACTGTGTGGTAGGGTGTACTGTGTGGCAGGGTGTACTGTGGTGGGGTGTACTGTGTTTTAGGGTGTACTAAGTGATAGTGTGTACTGTGTGGCAGTGTGTACTGTGTGGTAGGGTGTAGTGTGGTAGTGTGTAGCGTGTGGTAGGATGTAGTGTGTGGTAGTGTGTACTGTGTGGTAGGGTGCAGTGTGTGGTAGTGTGTACTGTGTGGTAGGGTGTAGTGTGTGGTAGTGTGTACTGTGTGGCAGGGTGTACTGTGTGGTAGGGTGTAGTGTGTGGTAGGGTGTAGTGTGTGGTAGTGTGTACTGTGTGGTAGGATGTACTGTGTGGTAGGGTGTAGTGTGTGGTAGCGTGTACTGTGTGGTAGGGTGTAGTGTGTGGTAGTTTGTACTGTGTGGAAGGGTGTAGTGTGTGGTAGTGTGTACTGTGTGGTAGGGTGTGGTGTGTGGTAGTGTGTACTGTGTGGTAGGGTGTACTGTGTGGTAGGGTGTACTGTGTGGTAGTGTGTACTGTGTGGTAGTGTGTACTGTGTGGTAGGGTGTAGTGTGTAGTAGTGTGTGCTGTGTGGTAGTGTGTACTGTGTGGTAGGGTGTAGTGTGTGGTAGTGTGTACTGTGTGGCAGGGTGTACTGTGTGGTAGGGTGTAGTGTGTGGTAGTGTGTACTGTGTGGTAGGGTGTAGTGTGTGGTAGTGTGTACTGTGTGGTAGGATGTACTGTGTGGTAGGGTGTAGTGTGTGGTAGTGTGTACTGTGTGGTAGGGTGTAGTGTGTGGTAGTTTGTACTGTGTGGAAGGGTGTAGTGTGTGGTAGTGTGTACTGTGTGGTAGGGTGTAGTGTGTGGTAGTTTGTACTGTGTGGTAGGGTGTGGTGTGTGGTAGTGTGTACTGTGTGGTAGGGTGTACTGTGTGGTAGGGTGTACTGTGTGGTAGTGTGTACTGTGTGGTAGTGTGTACTGTGTGGTAGGGTGTAGTGTGTAGTAGTGTGTACTGTGTGGTAGTGTGTACTGTGTGGTAGTGTGTACTGTGTGGTAGTGTGTACTGTGTGGCAGGGTGTACTGTGTGGCAGGGTGTACTGTGTGGTAGTGTGTACTGTGTGGTAGTGTGTACTGTGTGGCAGGGTGTACTGTGTGGCAGGGTGTACTGTGTGGTAGTGTGTACTGTGTGGTAGTGTGTACTGTGTGGTAGTGTGTACTGTGTGGTAGTGTGTACTGTGTGGTAGTGTGTACTGTGTGGCAGGGTGTACTGTGTGGTAAGGTGTACTGTGTAATATACTTGATCTAGCACTAGGGTTGAGAGGGTAATGGAGGTGGAGCTGGTAAGAGCTGTCAGCAGTGCTAAAGGATGTACACTCAAAGTTTGTGTAATAAATTGGTTGATGTCAGAAAGTCAGAGAGGGAGTCTGTGTCTAAGGTGGGGCTGTCAGCAAGGAGGGAAGAAAAAGGGCGTCAGAGCGGTGATGATGCTGGAGGTAAATTCTGCGCTTCCTCACTGGCAGACAAGTTAGGTTAGGTAAAATTCGTCAGAAAATAGGACACAAGCATTTCCTGATGCTGGTCATAGTCATACGGCCCACCACTGGTAGATAGGACAGTCTAATAGAATATGGGAAAGTGATATTGTAACTGACAATTCTGACAGGGTGGAACAGGGCGCCTCTCCATGAGATACCCGTGAGTAAGACTGGTGTGTCCGATGCCAAGACTCGACAGCCTAGTCTCCCATGAGTAAGACTGGTGTGTCCGATGCCAAGACTGGACAGCGTAGTCTCCCATGAGTAAGACTGGTGTGTCCGATGCCAAGACTGGACAGTGTAGTCTCCCATGAGTAAGACTGGTGTGTCTGATGCCAAGACTGGACAGCGTAGTCTCCCATGAGTAAGACTGTGTGTCCGATGCCAAGACTGGACAGCATAGTCTCCCATTATTAAGACTGGTGTGTCCAATGCCAAGACTGGACAGCGTAGTCTCCCATAAGACTGGTGTGTCCGATGCCAAGACTGGACAGCGTAGTCTCCTGTGTGTAAGACTGGTGTGTCTGATGCCAAGACTGGACAGCATAGTCTCCCGTGAGTATGACTAGTGTGTCCGATGCCAAGACTGGACAGTGTAGTCTCCCGTGAGTATGACTGGTGTGTCCGATGCCAAGACTGGACAGCGTAGTCTCCCGTGAGTAGGACTGGTGTGTCCGATGCCAAGACTGGACAGCGTAGTCTCCCATGAGTATGACTGGTGTGTTCGATGCCAAGACTGGACAGTGTATTCTCCCGTGAGTATGACTGGTGTGTCCGATGCCAAGACTGGACAGCGTAGTCTCCCGTGAGTATGACTGGTGTGTCTGATGCCAAGACTGGACAGCGTAGTCTCCCGTGAGTATGACTGGTGTGTCTGATGCCAAGACTGGGCAGCATAGTCTCCCATGAGTAAGACTGGTGTGTCCGATGCCAAGACTGGACAGTGTAGTCTCCCATGAGTATGACTAGTGTGTCCGATGCCAAGACTGGACAGTGTAGTCTCCCGTGAGTAAGACTGGTGTGTCCGATGCCAAGACTGGACAGCGTAGTCTCCCATGAGTATGACTAGTGTGTCCGATGCCAAGACTGGGCAGCATAGTCTCCCGTGAGTAAGACTGGTGTGTCCGATGCCAAGACTGGACAGTGTAGTCTCCCATGAGTATGACTAGTGTGTCCAATGCCAAGACTGGACAGCGTAGTCTCCCGTGAGTATGACTAGTGTGTCCGATGCCAAGACTGGACAGCGTAGTCTCCCGTGAGTATGACTAGTGTGTCCGATGCCAAGACTGGACAGCGTAGTCTCCCATGAGTATGACTGGTATGTCTGATGCCAAGACTGGACAGCGTAGTCTCCCGTGAGTAAGACTGGTGTGTCCGATGCCAAGACTGGACAGCATAGTCTCCCGTGAGTAAGACTGGTGTGTCTGATGCCAAGACTGGACAGCGTAGTCTCCCGTGAGTAAGACTGGTGTGTCCGATGCCAAGACTGGACAGCGTAGTCTCCCGTGAGTAAGACTGGTGTGTCTGATGCCAAGACTGGACAGCGTAGTCTCCCGTGAGTAAGACTGGTGTGTCTGATGCCAAGACTGGACAGCGTAGTCTCCCGTGAGTATGACTGGTGTGTCTGATGCCAAGACTGGACAGCATAGTCTCCCGTAAGACTGGTGTGTCTGATGCCAAGACTGGACAGCGTAGTCTCCCGTGAGTAAGACTGGTGTGTCCGATGCCAAGACTGGACAGCGTAGTCTCCCGTGAGTAAGACTGGTGTGTCCGATGCCAAGACTGGACAGCGTAGTCTCCCGTGAGTAAGACTGGTGTGTCCGGTGCCAAGACTGGGCAGCGTAGTCTCCCGTGAGTAAGACTGGTGTGTCCGGTGCCAAGACTGGGCAGCGTAGTCTCCCGTGAGTAAGACTGGTGTGTCCGGTGCCAAGACTGGACAGCGTAGTCTCCCGTGAGTAAGACTGGTGTGTCCGGTGCTAAGACTGGACAGCGTAGTCTCCCGTGAGTATGACTGGTGTGTCCGATCCCAAGACTGGACAGCGTAGTCTCCCGTGAGTAAGACTGGTGTGTCCGGTGCCAAGACTGGGCAGCGTAGTCTCCCATGAGTAAGACTGGTGTGTCCAGTGCCAAGACTGGACAGCGTAGTCTCCCATGAGTAAGACTGGTGTGTCCGGTGCCAAGACTGGACAGCGTAGTCTCCCATGAGTAAGACTGGTGTGTCCGGTGCCAAGACTGGGCAGCGTAGTCTCCCGTGAGTAAGACTGGTGTGTCCGGTGCCAAGACTGGACAGCGTAGTCTCCCGTGAGTAAGACTGGTGTGTCCGATGCCAAGACTGGACAGCGTAGTCTCCCGTGAGTAAGACTGGTGTGTCCGGTGCCAAGACTGGACAGCGTAGTCTCCCAACCTCAGCATCCATGATAAGAAGCCAAGGATCCTAAACTCAGCTTGATACAATGTAATTTGTTATTAAATCAGATCTGTATATAGTGGAGCTTTGTAAGAGAACTGACTGTATACAGAGGAACTTTATAGAGAACTGTATATAGCGGAGCTTTATACGAGAACTGTATATAGTGGAGCTTTATACGAGAACTGTATATAGTGGAGCTTTATAAGAAAACTGACTGTATATAAAGGAGCTTTATAAGAGAACTGGCTGTATATAGTGGAACTTCATAAGAGAACTGACTGTATAAAGAGCTTTATGAGAGAACTGACTGTATATAGAGGAGCTTTATAAGAGAATTGACTGTATATAGTGGAACCTTATAAGAGAACTGACTGTATATAGTGGAATCTTATAAGAGAACTGATTGTATACAGTGGATTATGATAGAGCACTGTAGGGGGGGGGTGATACTTGATCATTGGGTAACAAGGGTTGAGAAGGTAACAGAGGTAGAGTTGGTAAGAGTTGTGAGCAGTGCTAAAGGAAGTATTATCAGAGGTTGTGTAATAAATTGGTTGCTTTCAGAAAGTCAAAGATGGAGTCTGTGTCAAGAAAAAGGATGTCAGAGTGGGGCTGTCAGCAAGGAGGAAAGATAAAGTGAGAGTGTTAGAGTGGTGGCGATGTTGGAGGTAAATTCTGTGTGCTCATTGAAAAGCAGAATATAGCAAACTGAAACTGGAACCTGACAATTCTCAGTGGAATAGGGCACCTCTCCATGATTAAGACTGGTGTGTCCGGTGCCAAGATGAGAGAGCGTAGTCTCCCAACCTCGGCATCCTTGATAACAAGACCAGAAACCTAAACTTGGATTGATGGAATATAATTTGTTATGAGTCATATCGGACCGATTCTGTTGCCAACGGTTGCAAAGGCAATTAGAGACTACAGCACAATAATCTGAGTATGTATACCTCTATATGAAACTAGGTCATGTACTGTTGACCTCACAGCAGAGTTTGCCTGCTTGTTGACCTCAACATCAACATGACCAGGGACCCAGCAGGACCCAACAGAAAACAATTTCTTTATTTCTGCTAGTAATGCAGCGTAACCAAAGTTGTATACAAAGAACTAGGGGATGAGGCAAATCATATTTTTAATAGCTTGAAAACCACTAAAGGAGTCCGGGACTTTAAACAAACGTTGAAGTGGGCATAGATACCACATGAATAATTGCAATAAGAATTGAATATACTTCAGCTGTAAAAATGCTAGATGAATCTAATGCCCTCACACAACACTGGGAACACTGCTGCAAACCTGACAATGTCAGAGGATTTAGAACCATCAGCGTAAACAGCAATGGCATAAGAATGAGACTGGAAGTGATTAAGAAAAAAGGGAGCAGGAAGCAACTGTAGTTATGTGAACTTTCACATACGGCAGTGTGGAAGAACAGACACAAACTGTTGGAACCTTCCTGGGAAGGAACAGAAACAGTTAGATGATAGATGACCATATAAAGGTGGCAACTGAAGAGAAGTCAAGAGCGAGAGAACACAAAAAGAAAAGGGACGGAATAAAGAGGGGCGATGAACAAATGAACCCCTACTACCATCTGTTACTATCCTGTATGTGGAAGGATCGTGAAGATCACGAGAGGACAAAATAAAGGAGACAACGAGCATCATGGTGACCATTCGAAGATAGAATATTTGCCTCTGCATAGATGTTCTCGACAGGTGAGGAGCAAAAAGCACCTAGACACAAACTAATCTCTGGTGGTGGATGTGATCAAACTTGGAAAGAGTTGCAGGAGAGGGCGTTGAACATACCTGGTCATGGTACTCTTTCAATAAAATTAGGGCTGAATGCAGTCAAAGAAGAGTTACCCGATATGCCCCCATGAAAGATGAGTGAGGGCTTGAAGGAGGTTCAGCTGGCCATGACAAGTTGCTTTCAGGGAGGTAATGTGAAGATTCCAGGACAACCAGCGATCAAACAGGAGGCCGTGAAATCTAACCGAGAAATCTAACCTTATCACTTTCAGGGATACGAGAGCCATACAGGTATACTGGAGTATCAGAGACACCAGAATGTCTGGTGAAACTAATTTGGCACATTTTAACACTAGAAAATTTAAACCCATGAGTAGTGGTCCAATGGGAAACACGGTTGACAGCATTCTGGAGTGAGGATGCTACTAGCATACAGTGCCTGCACGAGCTATAGCAAGGTCATCAACGTAAAGTGATGACCAAATATTAGATGGGAGAACAGAGACCAGATCATTTAAAGTAGAAAAAGGATGGTGTAAGATACATTAAGAGACACCTAAGTCCCCCACTATAATCTAACTCCTCCATAATTACTATCGCATTTGCTTCGTCTGTTTCGTAAGGTGAAGTCTAGGATCTTTCCTTAATTCATGGTATAATTTGACAAATCTTTGAGGACAATTGTGTGTAACATACGTGCCCCATAAAGTTCATTTAAAGGATCTAACAATAACAGGAGGTTCTGGACTTGTTTACTCTTGGAATAAATTGAATCAGGCTACAAAATAAATCATGAGGGGAATTTTAGTATATTTCCTGGTTGGCTCAAATATCCCATCTAATATACCTAGGCACTACCTTTTCAAGTCCAACAAGCCTAGGTACTGGTAGTTCCTCATCTAACACACCTAGGTGATACCTGCTCCTTGTCTGACACACCTATCGGATATTGGCGGAATGATTCCACCAATATCTGAGGTCTTTCCTAAGATAAACAACTCACACAGGTAGAGTACAAGCCTAAATCTATATCTTCTAACACTCCATCTACTTGAGGAATTTCTCAACTCTCTGCTGGAAACACACCAGGTCAACCATCAAACCAAAAGGCATTCCACGTCTTTTTACTCGCAAAGGGAGGGAGCGCTAAGCCTGTATGGGCCGCATGGCTTCCTGAGAACAGCGTGAGGTCAGGTGTGATCCAAGGGAAGGGGTAGCTAGCTCAAGTTCCTAAGATCAAGAGCCCATCTACTTGAGGAATTTCTCAACTCTCTGCTGGAAACACACCAGGTCAACCACCAAACCAAAAGGCATTCCACACGTCTTTTTACTCACAAAGGGAGGGAGCGCTAAGCCTGTATGGGCTGCACGGCTCCCTGAGAACAGCATGAGGTCAGGTGTGATCCAAGGGAAGGGGTAGCTAGCTCAAGTTCCTAAGATCAAGAGCCCCTGAAAATGGCAAGAGGTCGGGTGTGATCCGAGGGAAGGGGTAGCTAGCTCAAGTTCCGAAGATCAAGAGCCCCTGAAAATGGCAAGAGGTCGGGTGTGATCCGAGGGAAGGGGTAGCTAGCTCAAGTTCCTAAGATCAAGAGCCCCTGAAAATGGCAAGAGGTCGGGTGTGATCCGAGGGAAGGGTAGCTAGCTCAAGTTCCTAAGATCAAGAGCCCATCTACTTGAGGAATTTCTCAACTCTCTGCTGGAAACACACCAGGTCAACCACCAAACCAAAAGGCATTCCACGTCTTTTTACTCACAAAGGGAGGGAGCGCTAAGCCTGTATGGGCCGTACAGCTCCCTGAGAACAGCATGAGGTCAGGTGTGATCCAAGGGAAGGGGTAGCTAGCTCAAGTTCCTAAGATCAAGAGCCCCTGAAAATGGCAAGAGGTCGGGTGTGATCCGAGGGAAGGGGTAGCTAGCTCAAGTTCCTAAGATCAAGAGCCCCTGAGAATGACATGAGGTCGGGTATGATCCGAGGGAAGGGGTAGCTAGCTCAAGTTCCTAAGATCAAGAGCCCCTGAGAATGACATGAGGTCGGGTATGATCCGAGGGAAGGGGTAGCTAGCTCAAGTTCCTAAGATCAAGAGCCTCTGCTAGCATCTGGGCAACATGACCAGCCATCCAGAACCGCCCAAATGATAATACAACTGCATTAACGAATACATCCTACAGTCAGCTGTCACATACAGCTCCTAACAGAGCGGTTCTTCCTCAGATGTGACTGAAAAAGTACACGCTGAGGAACTTTCACTTTGCTACTTACTTCTTCAGTGTCATTTGCAAAACATCACTTCTCATTATAATCAAAACTTAGCGCTAAACCCATAAGGGACACACAGCTCCGCTTGCACTCTGTAGAGGAGCTCTGTGAGAGAGCTGTGATACAAGAGATCTTCCGCTCTAAATCTGTAGAGTAACACTCGACACACTCACGCCATACTGTGTAAATGTTATAAATATATATATATATATATATGTATATATAATTATGTATACTATATATAAGTTTTATTTACAGTTAAACATTGGGTACTATAAGACTGACATGCCCTCAGTAACTGTAAGACTGACATGCCCTCAGTAACTATAAGACTGACATGCCCTCAGTAACTGTAAGACTGACATGTCCTCAGTAACTATAAGACTGACATGCCCTCAGTAACTGTAAGACTGACATGTCCTCAGTAACTAAGACTGACATGTCCTCAGTAACTGTGAGACTGACATGCCCTCAGTAACTGTGAGACTGACATGTCCTCAGTAACTGTAAGACTGACATGTCCTCAGTAACTGTAAGACTGACATGTCCTCAGTAACTAAGACTGACATGCCTCTCAGACTGACATGTCCTCAGTAACTAAGACTGACATGTCCTCAGTAACTGTGAGACTGACATGTCCTCAGTAACTGTGAGACTGACATGTCCTCAGTAACTGTAAGACTGACATGTCCTCAGTAACTGTAAGACTGACATGTCCTCAGTAACTGTGAGACTGACATGTCCTCAGTAACTGTGAGACTGACATGCCCTCAGTAACTGTGAGACTGACATGTCCTCAGTAACTGTGAGACTGACATGTCCTCAGTAACTGTGAGACTGACATGTCCTCAGTAACTGTGAGACTGACATGCCCTCAGTAACTGTGAGACTGACATGTCCTCAGTAACTGTAAGACTGACATGTCCTCAGTAACTGTAAGACTGACATGTCCTCAGTAACTGTAAGACTGACATGCCCTCAGTAACTGTAAGACTGACATGTCCTCAGTAACTGTAAGACTGACATGTCCTCAGTAACTGTAAGACTGACATGCCCTCAGTAACTGTAAGACTGACATGCCCTCAGTAACTGTAAGACTGACATGTCCTCAGTAACTAAGACTGACATGTCCTCAGTAACTGTAAGACCGACATGCCCTCAGTAACTGTAAGACTGACATGTCCTCAGTAACTGTGAGACTGACATGTCCTCAGTAACTGTAAGACTGACATGTCCTCAGTAACTGTAAGACTGACATGTCCTCAGTAACTGTAAGACTGACATGTCCTCAGTAACTAAGACTGACATGTCCTCAGTAACTGTAAGACTGACATGTCCTCAGTAACTGTAAGACTGACATGTCCTCAGTAACTGTAAGACTGACATGTCCTCAGTAACTGTAAGACTGACATGTCCTCAACTATAAGACTGACATGTCCTCAACTATAAGACTGACATGTCCTCAACTATAAGACTGACATGTCCTCAGTAACTGTAAGACTGACATGTCCTCAGTAACTGTAAGACTGACATGTCCTCAGTAACTGTAAGACTGACATGCCCTCAGTAACTGTAAGACTGACATGTCCTCAGTAACTGTAAGACTGACATGTCCTCAGTAACTGTAAGACTGACATGCCCTCAGTAACTATAAGACCGACATGCCCTCAGTAACTGTGAGACTGACATGTCCTCAGTAACTGTAAGACTGACATGTCCTCAGTAACTGTAAGACTGACATGTCCTCAGTAACTGTAAGACTGACATGTCCTCAGTAACTGTAAGACTGACATGTCCTCAGTAACTGTAAGACTGACATGTCCTCAGTAACTGTAAGACTGACATGTCCTCAGTAACTGTAAGACTGACATGTCCTCAGTAACTGTAAGACTGACATGTCCTCAGTAACTGTAAGACTGACATGTCCTCAGTAACTAAGACTGACATGTCCTCAGTAACTAAGACTGACATGCCCTCAGTAACTAAGACTGACATGCCCTCAGTAACTGTAAGACTGACATGTCCTCAGTAACTGTAAGACTGACATGCCCTCAGTAACTGTAAGACTGACATGTCCTCAGTAACTGTAAGACTGACATGCCCTCAGTAACTGTAAGACTGACATGCCCTCAGTAACTGTAAGACTGACATGTCCTCAGTAACTATAAGACTGACATGCCCTCAGTAACTGTAAGACTGACATGTCCTCAGTAACTGTAAGACTGACATGTCCTCAGTAACTGTAAGACTGACATGCCCTCAGTAACTAAGACTGACATGCCCTCAGTAACTGTAAGACTGACATGTCCTCAGTAACTGTAAGACTGACATGTCCTCAGTAACTGTAAGACTGACATGCCCTCAGTAACTGTAAGACTGACATGTCCTCAGTAACTGTAAGACTGACATGTCCTCAGTAACTGTAAGACTGACATGTCCTCAGTAACTGTAAGACTGACATGTCCTCAGTAACTGTAAGACTGACATGTCCTCAGTAACTGTAAGACTGACATGTCCTCAGTAACTGTAAGACTGACATGTCCTCAGTAACTGTAAGACTGACATGTCCTCAGTAACTGTAAGACTGACATGTCCTCAGTAACTGTAAGACTGACATGTCCTCAGTAACTGTAAGACTGACATGTCCTCAGTAACTGTAAGACTGACATGTCCTCAGTAACTGTAAGACTGACATGTCCTCAGTAACTGTAAGACTGACATGTCCTCAGTAACTGTAAGACTGACATGTCCTCAGTAACTGTAAGACTGACATGTCCTCAGTAACTGTAAGACTGACATGTCCTCAGTAACTGTAAGACTGACATGTCCTCAGTAACTGTAAGACTGACATGTCCTCAGTAACTGTAAGACTGACATGTCCTCAGTAACTGTAAGACTGACATGTCCTCAGTAACTGTAAGACTGACATGTCCTCAGTAACTGTAAGACTGACATGTCCTCAGTAACTGTAAGACTGACATGTCCTCAGTAACTGTAAGACTGACATGTCCTCAGTAACTGTAAGACTGACATGTCCTCAGTAACTGTAAGACTGACATGTCCTCAGTAACTGTAAGACTGACATGCCCTCAGTAACTGTAAGACTGACATGTCCTCAGTAACTGTAAGACTGACATGTCCTCAGTAACTGTAAGACTGACATGTCCTCAGTAACTAAGACTGACATGTCCTCAGTAACTGTAAGACTGACATGTCCTCAGTAACTGTAAGACTGACATGCCCTCAGTAACTGTAAGACTGACATGCCCTCAGTAACTAAGACTGACATGTCCTCAGTAACTGTAAGACTGACATGTCCTCAGTAACTGTAAGACTGACATGCCCTCAGTAACTGTGAGACTGACATGTCCTCAGTAGCTGTAAGACTGACATGTCCTCAGTAACTGTAAGACTGACAGGTCCTCAGTAACTGTAAGACTGACATGCCCTCAGTAACTGTAAGACTGACATGCCCTCAGTAACTGTAAGACTGACATGCCCTCAGTAACTAAGACTGACATGTCCTCAGTAACTGTAAGACTGACATGTCCTCAGTAACTAAGACTGACATGCCCTCAGTAACTGTAAGACTGACATGCCCTCAGTAACTGTAAGACTGACATGTCCTCAGTAACTGTAAGACTGACATGTCCTCAGTAACTGTAAGACTGACATGTCCTCAGTAACTGTAAGACTGACATGCCCTCAGTAACTGTAAGACTGACATGTCCTCAGTAACTGTAAGACTGACATGTCCTCAGTAACTGTAAGACTGACATGCCCTCAATAACTGTAAGACATGTCCTCAGTAACTGTAAGACTGACATGTCCTCAGTAACTGTAAGACTGACATGCCCTCAGTAACTAAGACTGACATGCCCTCAGTAACTAAGACTGACATGCCCTCAGTAACTAAGACTGACATGTCCTCAGTAACTGTAAGACTGACATGTCCTCAGTAACTGTAAGACTGACATGTCCTCAGTAACTAAGACTGACATGCCCTCAGTAACTAAGACTGACATGTCCTCAGTAACTGTAAGACTGACATGCCCTCAGTAACTGTAAGACTGACATGTCCTCAGTAACTGTAAGACTGACATGTCCTCAGTAACTGTAAGACTGACATGTCCTCAGTAACTGTAAGACTGACATGTCCTCAGTTACTGTAAGACTGACATGTCCTCAGTAACTGTAAGACTGACATGTCCTCAGTAACTGTAAGACTGACATGTCCTCAGTAACTGTAAGACTGACATGTCCTCAGTAACTGTAAGACTGACATGTCCTCAGTAACTGTAAGACTGACATGCCCTCAGTAACTGTAAGACTGACATGTCCTCAGTAACTGTAAGACTGACATGTCCTCAGTAACTGTAAGACTGACATGTCCTCAGTAACTGTAAGACTGACATGCCCTCAGTAACTGTAAGACTGACATGTCCTCAGTAACTGTAAGACTGACATGCCCTCAGTAACTGTAAGACTGACATGTCCTCAGTAACTGTGAGACTGACATGCCCTTAGTAACTGTAAGACTGACATGTCCTCAGTAACTGTAAGACTGACATGTCCTCAGTAACTGTAAGACTGACATGTCCTCAGTAACTGTAAGACTGACATGTCCTCAGTAACTGTAAGACTGACATGTCCTCAGTAACTGTAAGACTGACATGTCCTCAGTAACTGTAAGACTGACATGTCCTCAGTAACTGTAAGACTGACATGTCCTCAGTAACTGTAAGACTGACATGTCCTCAGTAACTGTAAGACTGACATGCCCTCAGTACCTGTAAGACTGAAAACATGTCTTTGATAACTAAGACTGACATGTCCTCGACTATAAGACTGACATGTCCTCAACTATAAGACTGACATGTCCTCAACTATAAGACTGACATGTCCTCAACTATAAGACTGACATGTCCTCAACTATAAGACTGACATGTCCTCAACTATAAGACTGACATGTCCTCAACTATAAGACTGACATGTCCTCAACTATAAGACTGACATGTCCTCAACTATAAGACTGACATGTCCTCAACTATAAGACTGACATGTCCTCAACTATAAGACTGACATGTCCTCAACTATAAGACTGACATGTCCTCAACTATAAGACTGACATGTCCTCAACTATAAGACTGACATATCCTCATTAACTCTAAGACTGACAGCTTCCTACCCGTCTTAACATTTACAACATATACCGTGTTTGTTAAGTACCAGAGTATATAACACTGGGTTAACACCACATTATATAACACTGGGTTAACACCACATTATATAACACTGGGTTAACACATTATATAACACTGGGTTAACACCACATTGTATAACACTGGGTTAACACCACATTATATAACACTGGGTTAACACATTATATAACACTGGGTTAACACCACATTATATAACACTGGGTTAACACATTATATAACACTGAGTTAACACATTATATAACACTGGGTTAACACATTATATAACACTGGGTTAACACCACATTATATAACACTGGGTTAACACATTATATAACACTGAGTTAACACATTATATAACACTGGGTTAACACATTATATAACACTGGGTTAACACCACAATATTATATAAGTCTAGACTAACCTATCACTAGTAATTAACAAACATATCCTTGCTAGGAATTTTTTGCTACTGTTTTACGAAGGTGAGATCGTACATGAGAAAGTTAATTGCTACTTTCTGCAGTCAGCTCTCTTATAGAGCTTCTCTATACAGTACGACTTCTGGGAAATGTGATTGAAAAAGTCACATCAAAGATGGAATAGCAAGTGGATAGGCCTTTTAAGTCCAATTTGATTCCTGGATGTGCTTTTTCAAATGCATTTGCAAAATATTCATGCTGTGTGGAGAAGCTTAATAGAGAGCTTATGCATTTAAGTTTTTTCAGATTGAGAGCTTAAATTGAGGGGACAACATGTTAGCGAGGCCCCCGCACCCCCACTCGCAGAGTGAACAGCTGATAGTTACAGTATGTTCATGGGACTTACTCTCACACCAGCATGCGATGCTTCTCGCTTGGATTGCGTTTTCCTGTGTTGTAAACTACAGAATCTTGGACTAAATCATAGGCCATGTGTTTTTTAATGCGTGAGGTTGCTAGGCTACACTATTCACATACAGAGTGCACCAACATAGTAACATTAACCCTTAAACGGTCCAAACGTATATATACGTTTTTTTCAACATCTTAAAGTATGTAAAACAACATAGATCTTTTTTTTTTTTACATTTGAAAACGTGTAAAAAACTTTTATCTACATTTTTTTTTGTTATATTTGAAAATATGTAAAAAAAAATAGATCTATTTCTGTAGCTACGAATTTGAACGTCGATCTGTTTGGACCGTTTAATTATTTACAAACATTATCTCTCAGTTCACAGCAGGATTCGAACCTGCAAACTCCACACTGCCGAGTCTGGCTGTGTGGATAAAGTACCGAGTACTCTTGATGCCAAGTTTGCAGGTTCGAATCCTGCTGTGGACTAAGAGATAATGTTTATAATATTAATGTGTACATGTGAATCATCAACACTAGTCTATATAACTCAAACACATGTTAAGACTTGATAAAGCACTGTTTAATGCCTATTAACCTCTATTATGACTTTAATCACGTCAATACTGCAGTTATTAAGGTTTGTATCACATCCATACAACTGCACTACTACTACAGTCCTAGTTAAGACTACATTCCTAGTTAAAACTACAGTCCTAGTTAAGACTACATTCCTAGTTAAAACTACAGTCCTAGTTAAGACTACATTCCTAGTTAAAACTACATTCCTAGTTAAGACTACATTCCTAGTTAAAACTACATTCCTAGTTAAGACTACATTCCTAGTTAAAACTACATTCCTAGTTAAAACTACATTCCTAGTTAAAACTACAGTCCTAGTTAAGACTACATTCCTAGTTAAAACTACAGTCCTAGTTAAGACTACATTCCTAGTTAAAACTACAGTCCTAGTTAAGACTACATTCCTAGTTAAAACTACAGTCCTAGTTAAGACTACATTCCTAGTTAAAACTACAGTCCTAGTTAAGACTACATTCCTAGTTAAAACTACAGTCCTAGTTAAGACTACATTCCTAGTTAAAACTACAGTCCTAGTTAAGACTACATTCCTAGTTAAAACTACAGTCCTAGTTAAGACTACATTCCTAGTTAAAACTACAGTCCTAGTTAAGACTACATTCCTAGTTAAAACTACAGTCCTAGTTAAGACTACATTCCTAGTTTCCACAACGACTAAAAATCCACAATATTAATTTAAATGAAAAAAAAAATGCACCCAACTTACAAACGAGGTGTTTGTGTGGATGTGTGTAAATCACGGTGTTTGTGTGGATGTGTGTAAATCACGGTGTTTGTGTGGATGTGTGTAAATCACGGTGTTTGTGTGGATGTGTGTAAATCACGGTGTTTGTGTGGATGTGTGTAAATCACGGTGTTTGTGTGGATGTGTGTAAATCACGGTGTTTGTGTGGATGTGTGTAAATCATGGTGTTTGTGTGGATGTGTGTAAATCACGGTGTTTGTGTGGATGTGTGTAAATTGTGGTGTTTGTAAGTGTGGGGGGGGATGTAAATCATTGTCTGTAAATGTAGGGGGGGGTGTAAATCATTGTGTTTGTAAATAAAGATGCGCATAAATCATGGCATGTTTGTAAGTGTGGTAACGCATGGTGTAAGTGTAGACGTGCATAACTTAGGGTGTTTGTAAGTACAGATACGTGTAAATCATAGCTTGCATAAGTCAGAGACCTTCCTTGTACAAACATCTCCCAACTACTGTCAGAGGTCAGTATCTCCCAGCTACTGTCAGAGGGCAGTCAGTATCTCCCAGCTACTGTCAGAGGTCAGTCAGTATCTCCCAGCTACTGTCAGAGGTCAGTCAGTATCTCCCAACTACTGTCAGAGATCAGTCAGTATCTCCCAACTACTGTCAGAGATCAGTCAGTATCTCCCAACTACTGTCAGAGATCAGTCAGTATCTCCCAACTACTGTCAGAGATCAGTCAGTATCTCCCAACTACTGTCAGAGATCAGTCAGTATCTCCCAACTACTGTCAGAGGTCAGTCAGTATCTCCCAGCTACTGTCAGAGATCAGTCAGTATCTCCCAACTACTGTCAGAGATCAGTCAGTATCTCCCAACTACTGTCAGAGATCAGTCAGTATCTCCCAACTACTGTCAGAGATCAGTCAGTATCTCCCAACTACTGTCAGAGATCAGTCAGTATCTCCCAACTACTGTCAGAGATCAGTCAGTATCTCCCAACTACTGTCAGAGGCCAGTCAGCAAGCACCATGAACACACACACTATCTAACCCTCATACTCCTTGAAAAAACTCATTTGGGCACAACTGCCAGTGATAATATTCACCTCAACAGGACAACACTTTGGTCACCTATAAACATGTTGACAGAAAGTTGTGTTGGTATAGTTACCAAAAATATAGGCTATAACTATAATGTAAGTAATGCTGGAGATAGCTTAGGCTATCACTACTGGTAGAGCTTGTTGCAGTGAAGCTAAGAGGGAGTATTGGGCAGCTAAGAGAGAGAGCAAGCTCTGTAAATGCATTTACAAAATTAGAGAATAAAAATACATTGTTGAGTTGACATGCGTAGCAGAGCGAGGCTTTATAATGGGGCGTTATCAAGGTTTTACACGTGATAAGTTGTTTTTTTTCAAGATTGAAGATTGTTTGGAAAATAGTCTGGCTCTGCCACGTATTTCACATACTTCACATCACCTCACGTAGGGGGGAATAATCCCTTCCCCAAGTCTATCATTCTGTGGTTTCCGCAGTGACAGTGACAGTGTCCACAGTGACAGTGTCCACAGTGACAGTGTCTGCCTCCCTGCAGGTGTCACTGGGCACACACCCCCTTATACCCCCCCAAAAAAAATCACTTTTCAAATATCTTTTCCAAAATTTTCAGAGTTTTTCCGGCACTATGAGATAGAACAACTGTTTCGTAACCTCGACTGCGTCTTTATTCCACCAGGGTGCAGCGTCAACACTAAAACAAAACAATAACACAGAGTTTGACACATTTTCTGAGGTGATAAAGTTATCAGGGACTGTAAATAAATATAAATTAAAATACACTATAACAGAATGCAAAGAAAATTATGTAAGTTTTTTTGGTAATGAATAATTTCAGGAATTTGCCAGATTTTCAAAAAGTAAGGTTGAGGAATTATTAAAATATTTCAGGTTAGTTAAGTATACATCTAAATCAATGTATCTGCAGTTTCTGTTATCTATGGTTTACTTCGGCTTGAAAATAACCTTCAATTTTGCTTAACGGAACCAAAGTGCAAAAGTAGTTATGGTGGCAGATCTTCAAAGCCTAAGAGAAGCCATAAACTGCTTCCCATCAGTGAAAAAGTGATAATTCTTCATTTATTGTGTGTAATTTATTAATTAAACTTTATCATAGGTGTGTATGTAAACAAAAGAAACCAACTTATATACAGGGTACGCTACTATCCACAGTTTTCGGCATCCACGATAGGTTTGGAACGTAACCCCGCAGATACAAGGGGACAACTACTGTATACAGTGGACCCCCGCATAACGATTACCTCCGAATGTGACCAATTATGTAAGTGTATTTATGTAAGTGCGTTTGTACGTGTATGTTTGGGGGTCTGAAATGGACTAATCTACTTCACAATATTTCTTATGGGAACAAATTCGGTCAGTACTGGCACCTGAACATACTTCTGGAGTGAAAAAATATCGTTAACCGGGGGTCCACTGTATATAATGTGTGTGTTCAACTTCTAAGCAAACATCATTCTTTATTGGCTGAAGACAATATAACCAACAGATAAATTGTGAATGACAGGATTTTTAACCAGTGCTTATTGCAGAAAACGGCTCCTCGTTTTCCGTGCTTTGAACAATCTCTCATTATTTCACGTATGCTAGATGTAACTGGTTAAATTTGGATGACATTAAAGTTATAGCCGCAAACTAGTTTAAATAGGTAAACAAATCCAGGTTAGTGTTAGGAGAACAAGACACAAATATCCTGCACACAGGAGAGAGGAACTTACAACGCCATGTGACTTGTCAATGGTGCAAGTTGTGCAATGTCGTTGTCGGCATCTCTCTCTCCTATGTGTGAATTGCTCCAGTCGTGGTACAGATACTGTCGTGATATAGCCAGATATAGCCAGGTTATAACCAGATAACAGCTCAATATAGACATATACCAACATGATACAGCCAGATACAAGCTATATCCAGCTGGTATCTGACAACATCCTATCAGTATCTAGCTATATCCTGATGGTATTTGGCTATATCTATACAGTATCTGGCTATATATTGTGACTTCTTAATGAGAACAAGTTACTTAACCACATGTGAAGTGTAAACATGACCACAAGACATCAAGCGTCACACAAAGTATATTAGAATTATTTATCCAATTGGTCAAATTCTTCGCTTCACCACTCTAACACCACGTTCCTCCCTCATGACTATTTTCTTAAGGGTTTAAAATCTATATTCATTAAGTGGAGATGTAGAGAATAGAAAATGTGACTGATATCCATGCTAACTCATAAATATGGGAATGTAAAGTTGTACCATTTCAAGGGGATAGAAAATTTGATGCTAATCAACATTTTGTTATTTCAATGTGAGAAATTACTAAGAATTTTTAAATGCATAGCACTGTAAGGTATGCAGTAGATCACAATAAACAGGTGATATCACAATATACAAAACAACCACTGTGAAAAAAGGGAAATTCCAAGCGCTTTCGTGATTTCTCACATAATCGCAGAACAGTTCCATGATAATGTGAGAGATCACGAAAGCATTCAGAAGTTCACTGTTTTTTACAGTGGTTGTTTTGCACTGTAATGTATGTATTGACCCTTAAACTGTCCAAACGTAGATCTATGTTCCCTCACGTAGCGCTCCGAGCGTAGATCTATGTTCGCTCACGTAGCGCTCCGAGCGTAGATCTACGTTCGCTCACGTAGCGCTCCGAGCATAGATCTATGTTCACTCACGTAGCGCTCCGAGCGTAGATCTACGTTCACTCACGTAGCGCTCTGAACATAGATCTACGTCCGCTCACGTAGCGCTCCGAGCATAGATCTACATTCACTCACGTAGCACTCTGAACATAGATCTACATCCGCTCACGTAGCGCTCCGAGCATAGATCTACATTCACTCACGTAGCGCTCCGAGCGTAGTTCTATGTTCGCTCACGTAGCGCTCCGAGCATAGATCTACGTTCCCTCACGTAACACTCCGAGCATAGATCTACGTTTTTTAATGCTTTCTTATGGAGAAAATCAAGGTCGGAGTGCTACACAGGAAAACGTACATGTACGTTTGGACAGTAGAAGGATTAAGAGGCTAAAAGTATACAGTTGTACCTCGGGATACGAACACCTTAAAAACTTGAACAATTATGTAAGTGCATTTATATAAGTGTATTTTAGGGGGTCTGAAACAGATTAATGTGATTTACATTATTCCTTATGGGAACAAATTCATTCGGTATCTGAACTGGAACAGACTTCTGGAACGAAAAAAATTCGTATCCAGAGGTACCACTGTATATGATTCCCTGCAACACACACACAGTTAGTCTACATGGACTAATTCTTAACCCGTAAACGGTCCAAGCAGATCTACGTTCACATGTGTAGCGCTACAAAAGTACAGTGGACCCCCGCATAACGATCACCTCCGAATGCGACCAATTATGTAAGTGTATTTATGTAAGTGCGTTTGTACATGTATGTTTGGGGGTCTGAAATGGACTAATCTACTTCACAATATTCCTTATGGGAACAAATTCGGTCAGTACTGGCACCTGAACATACTTCTGGAGTGAAAAAATATCGTTAACCGGGGGTCCACTGTAGATCTACGTTTTTTTTTTTTTACATATTTTCAAATATAACAAAAAAAAATAGATCAAAGTTTTTTTATACATTTTCAAATGTAAAAAAACAAAAGAAGATCTACTTTTTTTACATAGTTTCAAATGTTGAAAAAACGTATATATACGTCTGGACCGTTTACGGGTTAATGTATAGGAAGAGAATTTTACTACAGAAATATAATTAAAAACTCAAAATACAAATTATCAAAACTGAAATCAAATTATTTAACCATAGACACAAGTTAGAAAATTAAACTAGAAAAACTTAACATAAATTAGGTAAAAATTACCATAAATTGGTTGAAACAATTTATAAAACCAAATTACAAATAAAAAATACATATCAAAACCATATATATAAAAAAAAATCTTAAATTTACTGATTAAACTAATACATTGTCAATAAAGTATAATGTAATGATAAATACAATCATAAGGAAGAATACAATAACTACAGTAGTTGTAGGGAAGGTTGGGCTGGTTAACTAGGCTTTAGGCCTCCTAGTAGCTGGATCAAGCCTCAGAGCAGCGTTTTAAAAAAACTGTAGCAGGTTGTTTCAGCGTTGTGAGAGGTCGCAGTCTTGTAGCAGTTACAGTGTCATAATGGGGTGTCAAAGCCTCATAGCAGGTTAAGCCTAATAGGTGTGTCAACACCATTATTTGTGTATATACAGTGGACCCCTGCATAACGATTACCTCCGAATGCGACCAATTAGGTAAGTGTATTTATGTAAGTGCGTTTGTACGTGTATGTTTGGGGGTCTGAAATGGACTAATCTGTGTCACAATATTCCTTATAGGAACAAATTCAGTCAGTACTGGCACCTGAACATACTTCTGGAGTGAAAAAATATCGTTAACCGGGGGTCCACTGTATTTATATTTCCTGGCAACATTTATAGGCAGGCTCCCTGGCCAAGCCTTGAGCCTCGTGATCCCCCGTCGGATCAAGCACTAAACCTACTAGGGTCGACGCCTGTTTGAACCGACGCAGCTAGGCCTTAGACTCGACCAGGTTTAGCAGGTGGGCAAACCTGATAGGTTAAGCTCCTCCACACTACCACTATAATGCCTCATAACAGTCTACAGTTAGACAAGCCACAGAACAGGTGGGGATCGAACTCAGGGCAATTGAGTTTAAGCAGTCCACACGAACTGTGATTATCTTACACTGATGGCAGATGAAGACTGGAATGAACCGAGGTGCTGTATTCCCTTCTCACAGCAATCTGCTTTTCCACTGTAGGGTCACGAGCAAGGCTGTACCTGTCTAATTGTGCTTGCAGGGGGTTGAACCATGGCTCCTGGCTCCTGCATCTGCAACCAGCTGTCTTATTAACAGACATAACTGCTGTGAAGACAGCAAATGGGAAAGTGACAAAGGGACCTTAAACAGTGAGAATCTGACTGTTATGTCTACCTTCCTCACCATTTGTGATGTGTGTTGACGGGCGTCTAGGGCTCGGGGGAAATTAGTTCTAATGTCTCTACGTGTGGTTAACCAGGCTGGTGTTGTTGGCAGCTTGCAAGACCACCCGACAATCTTCATTTATAAGGCTTCAGTTACAGAAAGTGAAACCTGCATGTGTCCCTTCAGGACACATGTAGGCTTTATCTGCTGTAACTGAAGCTTCAGTGAGGGTTCTCTGCTAGTCTTGCAAGCTGCCAGCGATAACAGCCTGGCTGACCATACATATGAACATTAGAACCAATACAAACGTAACTAGGCAAGCAGCAACGCTGTAGACCAGAGGGCACCTCTGTCACCTCTGGTGTGACAAGGCTGTCAACCTGTCACCTCTGGTGTGAAAAGGCTGTCAGCACTCACACCAGCCCAGGTACATGGCTGGAAACCTGTCACCTCTGGTGTGACAAGACTGTCAGCACTCACACCAGCCCAGGAACATGGCTGGAAACCTGTCACCTCTGGTGTGACAAGACTGTCAGCACTCACACCAGCCCAGGTACATGGCTGGAAACCTGTCACCTCTGGCGTGACATGACTGTCAGCACTCACACCAGCCCAGGAACATGGCTGGAAACCTGTCACCTCTGGCGTGACATGACTGTCAGCACTCACACCAGCCCAGGTACATGGCTGGAAACCTGTCACCTCTGGTGTGACAAGACTGTCAGCACTCACACCAGCCCAGGTACATGGCTGGAAACCTGTCACCTCTGGCGTGACATGACTGTCAGCACTCACACCAGCCCAGGAACATAGCTGGAAACCTGTCACCTCTGGTGTGACATGACTGTCAGCACTCACACCAGCCCAGGAACATAGCTGGAAACCTGTCACCTCTGGTGTGACATGACTGTCAGCACCCACACCAGCCCAGGAACATGGCAGGAAACCTGTTTCACACCATTTTCCTTATGTATTTTAATCAAGGAGACGAAAACCAAGTCAAGCCTAATAATCTGAACTTGCCAAATAGGCCTACCTTAAAAACTGGATGTCTACAAAAACACAAATAATTATATATTTTTTTCACTGACAGTGTTCGTCCAACCCTAACTTACAAAGCTATTTAAACCTAACTTATAAACCAAACTTATAAACCTGGGGAATGGGAGAGATTCAGACTTGATCCGAGGGACGAAGAGTCAAAGTCCTGAGACCAAACCACGTTACACTAGACATCCTAAACAAGACAGCAACAATCTGGTTGGCCAAGTCCTGATCCAGTACGAGGCCAGGTTATAGACAGGACCGCGGGGGCGTTGATCGCTGGAACACCCTCCAGGTATACTCCAGGTATACGCCAGGTATACTCCAGGTATACTCCAGGTATACTCCAGGTATACTCCAGGTATACGCCAGGTATACGCCAGGTATACTCCAGGTATATGCCAGGTATACTCCAGGTATACTCCAGGTATACTCCAGGTATACGCCAGGTATACTCCAGGTATACTCCAGGTATACTCCAGGTATACGCCAGGTATACTCCAGGTATACTCCAGGTATACTCCAGGTATACGCCAGGTATACTCCAGGTATACGCCAGGTATACTCCAGGTATACGCCAGGTATACTCCAGGTATACGCCAGGTATACTCCAGGTATACTCCAGGTATACGCCAGGTATACGCCAGGTATACGCCAGGTATACGCCAGGTATACGCCAGGTATACTCCAGGTATACGCCAGGTATACGCCAGGTATACGCCAGGTATACTCCAGGTATACTCCAGGTATACGCCAGGTATATGCCAGGTATACTCCAGGTATATGCCATTTATACTCCAGGTATACGCCAGGCATACGCCAGGTATACGCCATGTATACTCCAGGTATACGCCAGGTATACGCCAGGTATATTCCAGGTATACGCCAGGTATACGCCAGGTATACGACAGGTATACTCCAGGTATATGCCAGGTATACGCCAGGTATACTCCAGGTATACGCCAGGTATACTCCAGGTATACGCCAGGTATACTCCAGGTATACGCCAGGTATACGCCAGGTATACGCCAGGTATACTCCAGGTATACGCCAGGTATACGCCAGGTATATTCCAGGTATACGCCAGGTATACGCCAGGTATTCGACAGGTATACTCCAGGTATATGCCAGGTATACGCCAGGTATACTCCAGGTATACGCCAGGTATACGCCAGGTATACGCCAGGTATATGCCAGGTATATGCCAGGTATACTCCAGGTATACGCCAGGTAGTCATGACAGATCTTAACACAGAGCTGGAACGTTTACCTGGAGTTTACCTGGAGAGAGTTCCGGGGGTCAACGCCCCCGCGGCCCGGTCTGTGACCAGGCCTCCTTAAGTCAGTGTCCCAGGATGCGACCCACACCAGTCGACTAACACCCAGGTACCCATTTTACTGATGGGGAACATAGACAACAGGTGGAAAGAAACACGCCCGATGTTTCTACTCTGGCTGGGAATCGAACCCAGGCCCTCACCGTGTGAAGCGAGAGCGTTAACCACCAGGCCACCAGAGAAAAGTTCCGGCCAAGAGCGTAAAGCAGTGTTTTTGTTGTGATGTGTGTTGTGATGTGTGTTGTGATGTGTGTTGTGACGTGTGTTGTGACGTGTGTTGTGACGTGTGTTGTGATGTGTGTTGTGATGTGTGTTGTGATGTGTGTTGTGATGTGTGTTGTGATGTGTGTTGTGACGTGTGTTGTGATGTGTGTTGTGATGTGTGTTGTGATGTGTGTTGTGATGTGTGTTGTGACGTGTGTTGTGATGTGTGTTGTGATGTGTGTTGTGATGTGTGTTGTGATGTGTGTTGTGACGTGTGTTGTGATGTGTGTTGTGATGTGTGTTGTGATGTGTGTGATGTGTGTTGTGATGTGTGTTGTGATGTGTGTTGTGATGTGTGTTGTGATGTGTGTTGTGATGTGTGTTGTGATGTGTGTTGTGATGTGTGTTGTGATGTGTTGTGATGTGTGTTGTGATGTGTGTTGTGACGTGTGTTGTGACGTGTGTTGTGATGTGTGTTGTGACGTGTGTTGTGATGTGTGTTGTGATGTGTGTTGTGACGTGTGTTGTGATGTGTGTTGTGATGTGTGTTGTGATGTGTGTTGTGATGTGTGTTGTGATGTGTGTTGTGACGTGTGTTGTGATGTGTGTTGTGATGTGTGTTGTGATGTGTGTTGTGATGTGTGTTGTGATGTGTGTTGTGATGTGTGTTGTGATGTGTGTTGTGACGTGTGTTGTGATGTGTGTTGTGATGTGTGTTGTGATGTGTGTTGTGATGTGTGTTGTGATGTGTGTTGTGATGTGTGTTGTGATGTGTGTTGTGTGGGTTGTGTGTGTTGTGATGTGTGTTGTGATTGTTGTGGTGTGTGTTGTGATGTGTGTTGTGATGTGTGTTGTGATGTGTGTGATGTGTGTTGTGATGTGTGTTGTGATGTGTGTTGTGATGTGTGTTGTGATGTGTGTTGTGATGTGTGTTGTGACGTGTGTTGTGACGTGTGTTGTGACGTGTGTTGTGACGTGTGTTGTGATGTGTGTTGTGATGTGTGTTGTGATGTGTGTTGTGATGTGTGTTGTGATGTGTGTGATGTGTGTTGTGATGTGTGTTGTGATGTGTGTTGTGATGTGTGTTGTGATGTGTGTTGTGATGTGTGTTGTGACGTGTGTTGTGACGTGTGTTGTGATGTGTGTTGTGATGTGTGTGTGTTTGTGTGTGTGTGTGTGTGTGTGTTGTGATGTGTGTTGTGATGTGTCTTGTGAGGTATGTTGTGATGTGTGTTGTGATGTGTGTTGTGATGTGTGTTGTGGTGTGTGTTGTGTTGTGTGTTGTTTTGTGTGTGGTGATGTGTGTTGTGTTGTGTGTTGTGTCGTGTGTTGTGATGTGTGTTGTGATGCGTGTTGTGACGTGTGTTGTGACGTGTGTTGTGTGTGTGTTGTGGTGTGTGTGTGTGTGTTGTGATGTGTGTTGTGATGTGTGTTGTGACGTGTGTTGTGATGTGTGTTGTGATGTGTGTGTTGTGATGTGTGTTGTGATGTGTGTTGTGATGTGTGTTGTGATGTGTGTTGTGGTGTGTGTTGTGTGTTGTGATGTGTGTTGTGATGTGTGTTGTGGTGTGTGTTGTGTTTTGTGTTGTGATGTGTGTTGTGATGTGTGTTGTGTGTGTGTTGTGATGTGTGTTGTGGTGTGTGTTGTGTGTGTGTGATGTGTGTTGTGTGTGTGTTGTGATGTGTGTTGTGATGTGTGTTGTGAAGTGTGTTGTGATGTGTGTTGTGTTGTGTGTTGTGATGTGTGTTGTGGTGTGTGTTGTTGTGTGTTGTGATGTGTGTTGTGATGTGTGTTGTGATGTGTGTTGTGATGTGTGTTGTGATGTGTGTTGTGATGTGTGTTGTGATGTGTGTTGTGATGTGTGTTGTGACGTGTGTTGTGATGTGTGTTGTGATGTGTATTGTGACGTGTGTTGTGATGTGTGTTGTGATGTGTGTTGTGATGTGTGTTGTGATGTGTGTTGTGATGTGTGTTGTGATGTGTGTTGTGATGTGTGTTGTGATGTGTGTTGTGATGTGTGTTGTGATGTGTGTTGTGATGTGTGTTGTGGTGTGTGTTGTGATGTGTGTTGTGACGTGTGTTGTGACGTGTGTTGTGACGTGTGTTGTGACGTGTGTTGTGATGTGTGTTGTGACGTGTGTTGTGATGTGTGTTGTGATGTGTGTTGTGATGTGTGTTGTGATGTGTGTTGTGATGTGTGTTGTGTTTTGTGTTGTGTTGTGATGTGTTGTGCTGTGTGTGTTGTGATGTGTGTGTGATGTGTGTTGTGTGTGTGTTGTGTTGTGTGTTGTGTGTTGTGGTGTGTTGTGTTGTGATGTGTGTTGTGATGTGTGTTGTGACGTGTGTTGTGTGTGTTGTGATGTGTGTTGTGATGTGTGTTGTGGTGTGTGTTGTGATGTGTGTTGTGGTGTGTGTTGTGGTGTGTGTTGTGGTGTGTGTTGTGATGTGTGTTGTGATGTGTGTTGTGACGTGTGTTGTGACGTGTGTTGTGATATGTGTTGTGATGTGTGTTGTGATGTGTGTGATGTGTGTTGTGATGTGTGTTGTGATGTGTGTTGTGATGTGTGTTGTGATGTGTGTTGTGACGTGTGTTGTGACGTGTGTTGTGATGTGTGTTGTAATGTGTGTTGTGACGTGTGTTGTGACGTGTGTTGTGACGTGTGTTGTGATGTGTGTTGTGATGTGTCTTGTGATGTGTGTTGTGATGTGTGTTGTGACGTGTGTTGTGATGTGTGTTGTGATGTGTGTTGTGATGTGTCTTGTGATGTGTGTTGTGATGTGTGTTGTGACGTGTGTTGTGATGTGTGTTGTGATGTGTGTTGTGATGTGTGACGTGTGTTGTGATGTGTGTTGTGATGTGTGTTGTGATGTGTATTGTGATGTGTGTTGTGACGTGTGTTGTGATGTGTGTTGTGATGTGTGTTGTGATGTGTGTTGTGACGTGTGTTGTGACGTGTGTTGTAATGTGTGTTGTGATGTGTTGTGACGTGTGTGTTGTGTGTTGTGACGTGTGTTGTGATGTGTTGTGGCGTGTGTTGTGACGTGTGTTGTGATGTGTGTTGTGACGTGTGTTGTGATGTGTGTTGTGATGTGTGTTGTGATGTGTGTTGTGATGTGTGTTGAGATGTGTGTTGTGACGTGTGTTGTGACGTGTGTTGTGATGTGTGTTGTGACGTGTGTGTGTGTGTGTGTGTGTGTGTGTGTGTGTGTGTGTGTGTGTGTGTGTGTGTGTGTGTGTGTGTGTGTGTGTGTGCGTGTGTGTGCACGCACATGTAAGAGACCTTAAGCCTCAAACACACACACACACACACACACACACAAAAACACACACACGCAACACACACACACAAACACACACACATGCACACACACACACAAAACACACACGCAAAACACACACACACACACACACACACACACACACACACACACACAAAACACACACACACGCAAAACACACACATATACACACATACACACACACACACATTCACACACACACAAAACACACACACACGCAAAACACACACACACACACACACACACACACAGTTGTCAAGAAGTGGAATAGTCTAGTAAGTGATGTAGTGGAGGCAGGAACCATACATAGCTTTAAGACGAGGTATGACAGAGCTCAAGAAGCAGAAAGAGGACCTAGTACCGATCAGTGAAGAGGCGGGGCCAGGAGCTGTGTCTCGACCCCTGCAACCACAATTAGGTGAGGTGAGTACACACACACACACACACACACACACACACACACACACACACACACACACACAAGATAACCTTAAGGCAAGGAGATAAACAATTGCCAGGGGAGATACAATAACAACATACAAAATAGTCAGGGGGAAATGATAGGGGAGACTGAGAGGCAGGAAACAGGTACACAAAGGCACAGTTGGAAGTAAAAGACACACGTGAGCCATAAGGATGTCAGGAAGTATTTCTTCAGCCTGAGAGTAATCAGGAAATTTAATGACGTCGACAAAGTGGTAACAGTAATAGTCGTGGTAGTAGGAGCAGGATCCATACATTGTTTTAAGAACAGGTATGACATGCCCCTCAAGGTTACAAGGAAATAAATCCAGAAAGCAGAAAATGGAGAGGCAGTCCAGGAGCTGTGAATCGACTCGTGTAACCACATATAGGTGAGTACACATACACACCTGCAAGTAACCTGCAAAGAGACGGGGCCAGGAGCTGTGATTCGACCCATGCAACCACAAATAGATGAGTACACACACCTAGAAGTGATAAGCACAGAGGCAGGGCCAAGAGCTGTGATTCGACCTATGCAACCACAAATAGGTGAGTAGACACATCTAACAGTCATCAGCGAAGAGGCAGGGCCAGGAGCTGTGACTCAACCCATGCAACTACAGCAGCCCACTGAGTCTGACAACCCGCAGACTCACACTACAAGCACAAATAAACCCATGGATGGGGGTGGAACTAATGCTGGAACCCATGCAGCAGACAAACCCATGCTTATAGAAAAAATTCCAAGACTCATCACTTTAGGTTGTTACATTCAGAAACGCTAAACCCAGGTGGGTCAGATGGAGTGTGGGGTGGGTTAGTGGGCAGTTGGTGGGAGTGGTGTGGGCGCTAGAAGCAAGTGTGCTGTCAATAGCATGGGTTGTGGAGGTGAGGGTCAAGCATGGGCTAGATGCCTTGCATTAAGCACAATGTGGAAGGTGCCGCTGCGTGAGGTTGAGAATGGAGATGGAGGACATGTAGGACGCTGAGGACACAGAGCAGGTGCGAGCGGTCAGCACTGCAAATAGCGGAGACCTGTGTACTCCATTACCTCCTGGAGCAGAAGCCGTCAGGGCGGACTTAGTAGCCGAAAGAACTGGATCAGCGACTGGAACGCCAGCTGAAACAGCAAC
>NW_027198954.1:0-37519 GCF_038502225.1 Cherax quadricarinatus
GGTGCTTGTCCAGTGCCAGCTTGAAGACTGCCAGGGGTCTGTTGGTATTCCCCTGTATGTATGCTGGGAGGCAGTTGAACAGTCTCGGGCCCCTGACACTTATTGTATGGTCTCTTAACGTGCTAGTGACACCCCTGCTTTTCATTGGGGGGATGTTGCATCGTCTGCCAAGTCTTTTGCTTTCGTAGTGGTATGTGTGTATGTGTGTGTGTGTGTGTGTGTGTGTGTGTGTGTGTGTGTGTGTGTGTGTGTGTGTGTGTGTGTGTGTGTGTGTGTGTGTATGCATGTATGTATGTATGTATAGTCCACAACCAAATCTAATACAGCCAGTATTACTGGATTGAAGTATTTTGTTTAATAATTTTAAGAACTATAAGTTCAAATAATTTAAAGTTCAGAAGTGTGAGTACGGGAGCTAAGATGGACAACGAAGGAGGAACAGTGCTGTGGAAAATTACATTTATCTGGATGTAACTCATAATGTACATACCAGTAAATGATAACAAAGATAATTATTATTTATCAAAGTTACATAGACAAGTAGGAATTTGGGACACCTAGGTCGCAAAAATGTCCCCCTTCGATACCTACAACTGTCATATCCACAAGTTGCTCTAGACCTATTAATTACAAATGAAATATGCATCACCAGGAATTCTGGTAAATATGTAAGTTTGTGGACTGTATATTAAAATTAATAAATGATTATATATATACACATTTACAAAACAGAAGGAGAATATATCTTAATATCACTCACCAATTTGACTGGAGATTAATGTGTATCATACTCAAAAACCTCATTCTAACCAAATTTATGAAGATAATGCTGGCCAGAATTATAACACAAATTTAGATAGCTTATCTGAGGTTCCTGGAGCTCTCTTGTCCAGTCGACTGATATCTCAAGTTATGCAGGAATGCACATCCAACAATTTTGGCTTTTATTTGAGAGGTGTCAGCCCAATTTAACCTCTAGAGCGACGAAAATTCTTCCGATTATTCACTAATGTTTCTTGTCCAATTCAAACAACAATGGCGAGTCTCCTCTGCGCAGGCACAGGGCTTCCCATTTTTTATAACATAATTTTTATTAAATACAATTTGGCCATCAATTTACATATACTGTATTTCAGGAAAATATATAGTATTTTCCACAAGTGCAGTAACCTGTTGTTGCTAAAGTTCCACCTGTCTCCGAGGTACATCACTAGCAGTAAGTGTAATGTGTTTTAGATGTGTCAGAGTTCTCCACAGTTATGTGTGTGAAAAGTTATTTTAGGATTGTACCTGTGAAATTCACATAATTTCTCATAAGTACCTAAGAGTTGCCTATTCCTTAGTCTTGAGTGCTGTAATATTTAATTTGCTCTTCACTCCAGTCTCATTTCTAACACCCTGAGAACGATTAATTAATTTTTTCATGATTTGTGCTCCTCTGTTCCGGTACAAGTCTTGTGGCAAGCCTTAAGCTTGCTTTAATTTTTATTTTATTATGTGGAGGCTCAACGATATCGCCGTGTATTTTACAAAACTAAGTAATATATACTTATCTCGTCCTGATTTTTTTACAGATAACTGAAGGCCATTTTTTTTTGTTTGCTCCGTAGCTCTATGAACTCTGACAACATTGTTCGGTTTGTTTCCTGGGATGGGTATTGCGTGATTAGTATTACATTTGTATATTGAAATTGCTTATTATTTGTAGGAAAACGTTCAAAGCGTTTAAAGTGAAGAACTGAAATCAGCTTGATAATGGTTTAATTTCTTCCTCGAAAAATTGCGAATATACTGGTTTCTGAACCTCGATCGAATGATGGGAAAACAATAATATAAATAAATTAATTGCTATTGGATGCGATGGGCGGTGGTCACAGCCTCTAGAAACACCTGACTGGGAATCTCTAGTTGTTCCAGTGGCAAGATAAGTATCTTCAAACTTAAGAGGTGACAGATGTGTTAAATATAGTTATAGCTTCGAAATGTTTATTACAAAATTGTTCTTTGGAGATTCCAGGTCCTGAGCGAGATATGGAATATTAACTAACGTTTGTTTCTTTTTCATGAGTGGTAAGTGTGTATTAACAGTTCATCGTAGGACAACTCATACACCAAATGTCAGGTATCAATGTGTGCATTGATATTGTTAATGTCACTAAGTGTCAGTTTTATCGGTACTTGGCAGTTATTCTTTGGCATGGCTCTGGGTAAGTGTCCTTGGAGGCAGGTTTACCAAATATACTCCTTCCCTAACTCAGGCGATCGTAGCTGATCGGTGTCCACGAATCTTCAAATTCAAATTCAAAGTTTATTCTCTATAAGGATTACAATGCTGAGTTTACAGAATTTGGGTATTGTGTAGTTTACATGTAGTAAAATAATAATTACAGAGCGTACCACTAGAACACCTAGCATGGCTAGGCATTTCGGGCAAACTTAGTTTAAATCTTAAATTTAAAATATTACAAAGTATGAGGTAAGTTGGTATTATGGCTAAGTGACTAAATACTAGTTTGTGAGTTTAGCAATGTGAATGCTTTTGTTTTGGCACAATACATAGTTTCAGTATTGAAGTATCACAGGCCAACTTATGACTAGTTAGGATTCATTATTTTAAGATTGAGATTGATATTTCTTTTTATGGTCAAATGGGTGAGTGAGTGTAAGTGTGAACCACCAGGTGGTATTCGTGTAATTAGTTGACAGGGAGTATCAGGGAGATAAGATGTTTTCTAATGGTAGTCTTGAAGGTGATGAATGTGTCTGCAGTTATAGAGTTTTCAGGTAGGGTGTTCCAGATTTTAGGGCATTGACATACATTGAATTTTTGTAAAGGTTTAGTCAAACACGGGGAATGTCATAGAGATGTTTGTCTGGTGTTATGCCTGTGGGTTCTGTCACAACTATCAAGAAAGCGTTTTAGGTCATGGTTAATATTGGAATTTAAGGTCCTGTAGATGTAGATTGCACAGTAGTAAGTGTGGATGTACTGAACAGGGAGTAAGTTTAGATCTATGAAGAGTGGGGGGGGGGGTGTTGCCAGGGATGGGATTTAGTGATTATTCTTACTGCAGCTTTTTGTTGGGTTATTATTGGTTTTAGGTGTGTTGCTGCAGTTGATCCCCAAGCACAAATAGCATAGGTGAGGTATGGATAAATAAGTGAATGGTACAGTGTGAGAAGGGCATTTTGCGGCATGTAGTATCGTATCTTGGAGAGGATCCCAACAGTTTTGGATACTTTTTTGGTTATGTGTTGCATATGGGTGCTGAATTTCAGGTTGTTGTCGAGGTATAGGCCAAGGAATTTGCCCTCATTATGTCTGGCAATTAGAGTATTGTCGATCTTAATGTTAATTTGCACAACTCCTGCTCTGCTACCAAACATAATGTAGTAGGTTTTGTCAGTGTTAAGCGTAAGTTTATTGGCTGTCATCCAAGTCGATATTTTGATCAGCTCCTCGTTAACAATGGTGTTGAGGGTGGCAAGATTAGGGTGAGAGATGACATAAGTCGTGTCGTCAGCAAAGAGAATGGGGTTCAGGTGTTGGGATACGTTTGGAAGATCATTGATGTATATGAGGAAGAGCAGGGGACCAAGGACACTTCCCTGCGGAACTTCAGTATCAAGTGGCCGTGTTGTTGATGCTGTGTCTTTAATGGTGACATACTGATACCTATTAGTAAGGTAAGATTTGAAATATGCAAGCGCATGGCCTCTTATACCATAATGGTCAAGTTTGTGGAGTAGGATGCCATGGTCTACTCTGTCAAAAGCTTTTCTTAGATCAATAAAAATTCCTAGTAGATATTCCTTATTTTCCAATGCTGTGTAAAGCAGATCTAGCATTTTTATGATTGCATCATCAGTGCTTTTATTTTTCCTGAATCCAAACTGGCAGGGGTTGAGTATGTTTTGTGCCGTTATAAATGAATATAGTCTCCTGTGCACGAGTTTCTCAAAGATTTTGGATAGCAATGGTAAGCTTGATATTAGCCTATAGTTGTTTAAATCTGTAGGGTCACCACCTTTATGTATTGGTGTAACCCTTGCCGTCTTGAGTAGTTTCGGGAAGGTGCTAGTTTCTAGTGACTTGTTAAAAAGTAATGAAATAGCATGCGAAAGGACATGGGCCGCTCGCTTGTACAATAATGATGGGACATGAGATAGATTCCCTGAGTTATTTTTAAGTGACTTTATAATCGTGGTGACTTCCGTGGGCTCAGTTGGTGCAAGATAGAAGGAATTTGGGAAATTCCCATCTAGGTAGTCCCCGGCATGGGCATTGGTACGTGGGATTTTATTGGCGAGATTAGATCCTATGGTTGAGAAGAAGTCGTTTATCTTTTTAGCTGTGTCAGTGGGATGCAGTGGTGTTTCATTAGGTTTAGTTAGGACAATATTCTTGTTTTTTTTCAGTTTGTGGGTCCCTAGAATCTGAGAGAGTGTTTTCCAGGTCTTTTTTATATCTCCTCTTGTGTCAGTGAATCTACTGGAGTAGTATAGTTGTTTGGCTTTCTCTATTACTTTGGTGAGAACTGATGAATAGTGTTTAAAAATATCTTTGTGTATTAAGCCTTGTCTATATTGCTTTTCATATTGGTGTTTCTTATCAATGGATTTCAGAATGGTGCTGGTTAGTCATGGGCAACCAAGCCGTTTGTTTGTGATCTTTTTCGTTTTTATAGGACGGTGTTTATTGTATAGTCTAAGTAATTTGTTAAGAAAAATGTCTGTCCAGTCATCAATACCATTGGCCTTGGAGAATTCTGTAGGCCAGTCAATAGTCTCTAGGTCAGCTGTGAACTTCCTCATTGAGGCCTCATCATGGAGTCTAAATGAAACTTTGTTGTATTCAAGTGGTGGTTTACTAATGTTTGTCAAGAGGAAGGTAGGGTAGTGGTCTGTAGTGCTGTCTGTGATTATCCCTGATTTAAGGGGGGCTAGTATATTGGTCCATATGTGGTCTATTATGGTTGCACTTGTCTCAGTGAGCCTGGTTGGTTTAGTTACTGTTGGTATGAGAAGTGCGTTGTTCATATTGTTGATGAAATCAGTTACAGGCTGATCATCTAGTAAGCCAAGGTTGATGTTGAAGTCTCCAGCTAAGAGAAGGTGGTGCTTATTCATTTGTCTGTTTGTTATTAGTGCCTTTAATTTCTCACTGAAATTTGGGATGTTTGTGTGGGGTATCCGGTAAATGGCACCGATTGTTATAGGCGTCTTAAGGTTTTTACAGTAAAATTAGCAAAAATATATTCCCCATATTCATCACTAAAGCAAGTGGTGCTAATGCAAGATAATTGGTTAGAGTAATAGATTGCAATACCACCCCCAACTTGGTATGGTCTGCAGTTGTGGATTGCTGTGTATCCTGGTAGAGGGTAGTTATCTGTTGTGTCCTGCTTAAGCCAGGTCTCAGTAAGAATAATGCAGGAGAAGGGTGTCTTTAGTGATTCAAGGAGTGCCAGGAGGTCATCATAGTGTTTGCTTAAGGACCTGATGTTGTAGTTAAGTGCTGATAGACTTTTAGCATTGTTTAGGATAGTGCTGGCTTGTCATGCTGTGTAATAAAGGCAGTTACTTTCCAATAGGTTTTAATTGGGTGTCAGATTACGGAGGTTTAGATCAGGGTCAACGTGATCAATCATCTTCTAGGTTTAAATTATGGTTATTTATATCCTGAGTTGTGTGTTGAGTTTTAGTACTGATATCTGTAGTGGTGGGAAGTTTGGACAAGTATATAGCTAAAGCATTTTGGTCATATAGAGTATAGTCACTAATACACATAATGAAGTTGATGTTGTCTATATGGCAGTATATTATAATAGCGTTAGTTCCGTTAGTCAGTAAATCGTCTGGTGTCGGTTTCAGAAACTGCAGTAGTTAGTTATGGACATTGAACAGCGAAAGGCAGTATTAAAACTTATAGATCTGTAATAAAATTTTATTTCGTAATCACCTGCCAATCTACTGTTTAACTCTTGGTGGTGTTACTATAGTGTTTCAGAGTCTCACGCCCACTTATTAATACTATTGTGGGTAGTCAAAATACGAAGATAATTTTGGGCAAAAGGAACATTAAAAATATTCTGCAGAAATTGTTTTCCCTTAGAATGACTTGCTTGTATTTAATTTAAAAAATACGTAATTTGTGGGCATATTATAGCTACACTCAGCGAATTACAGAATAAGCAACTTATTTCGAGGGCGAAGTGGACATTACCTTACTTTAACACTTAGCTGGCGTATATATGTAAAACTCTGATGTGATGATTATTTTTGTTTATTTATCAATACATAACTAATGATGCTCCAGACCAAATGTTACGTGAATTTCATATTAATTTTTATTGTTTTCTCGATGAACTGTAAATAGCTGGATGAATATAGAATAGTCATTTGGAATTCTCATATTCTCTACAATATAGCGATAATTTGCAATGGCAGATAGTGTAGTAGTATTGAGAAAATAGTAAAAGTATAACAGTAACAGTGGTAGTGGTGGTAGTATATAAGATCAAGAGAACAGAGGAGCACTATAGGAGAGCTACTGGCGTTCGGGCCAGTAGCTCTTCTTCAGAGAAATGAGATTATAACTTATAATTTGACTTTAAGTTTTCATTACTATAGCAGCTAGCATTTTAGTTTGATATCTGTTAGCAAGCTGAGAATTTGGAAATTGCATACTTCTACCAGTACATCTAAATCATATTCTTCTTTCAACGCACCGGCCGTGTCCCACCGAGGCAGGGTGGCCCATAAAAGAAAAACAAAAGTTTCTCTTTTTAACTTTAGTTATGTATACAAGAAAAGGGGTTACTAGCCCCTTGCTTCCGGCATTTTAGTCGCCTCTTATGACACACATGGCTTACGGAGGAAGAATTCTGTTCCACTTCTCCACTTCCCCATGGATATCTAAATCATATATCGGTTACAATTTACGAGGTTTCCAGAAATAATATACACATTATCGTGAGAAAGAGGGTTATTCATTGCTGTACTACTGGAGCTAAACGTGCTATAACTTATAATTAAGCTGGGTTAAAGAGTTTCCCATCTGAATCAGTTGACTGATCTTGCATCGCTCCTTTATTTTCTAGTGTTGAGCTGGCTGCTGGTCTGCTTACAGTTTGTGTGCCTGGACTCATCATGGGTTTTCATTCGTTTTATACTTCACGGATGGCGAGCTTCCGTGAAGGTTGGGTGTAGGTAGAGTTATGCTGGTGGGGTGGTGCTCGGCCTGCCGGCAGCCTGCGATGTCTTAAGCCAGTCCTCTCATTCCTCTAGGTGCTGTGTGACCCCTAAAAGTTTAGCACTTCCTCTTTAATACGATACTGCTGATAATAAACTTGGGCCATGCAAGCGTTGATGTCGGGCATCAGTTTGATCCTGTGGCTGTATTACGTACCCTAGTGTAGCTATGGCCTGCACACCTTGCCGTAATGCGATAACCACTTAAGACCGAGCAAAAAAAAAAGCAGAAAATAAATTAATATATTTCCTTCACCAAAAATAAGCTGGTATATAATAAAATATATAGCTATGTGTATTTGCCTCATTGTAAAGCTATGTACAGTGAGGCAAATGCAAGCATAAGACACGGTAATTAATGAGGCAAATACAAGCACAAGTTACTGTAAACCGGGCGACCAGCAGGGAAGGTAAGTCTGCCAAAGTTGTTTCACCGCGTGTGCCACATCGCTTCACAGCTTTGTGATTAGTTAGTTAAACCAAGGTACTGGTATTACGATGGAACCCCTGATCGTTAAACCCTTAGCAACTGGTTCGCTGGTAGGGAATCATGCCTATATGGATGTGTGACATACGCCGAATAAAATGTAACACTTTTAGCATGCCACAGGTTGCTACTTGGCCATCTGTTCGTTTCTCAGATACACCTTGCTGTTAGCTCTAGGACTGTTTATTTACTGCCTCCATACTGCTGGACTCGATGGCGAGTGAGGGTGTGAGGAGTTGAAGATTTGTTGTTTAAAATTTTTATAAATAGTTAAGTTTTATCGTCGTTGGCTATGACTTCGGCTTCTCCTTCATTAAGACAATACGTAGGTCGTCCTTGCGTTATTCCCCTCGTTCTTGGTAGTTAAAATTTTAGTATGACTAATGGGTTTTGTACAATTTCTTTTTTTTTCTTTTTTTTTTTTGACAAATGACGAAAGAAAGCGATTTCAATGGAAATAACTCAATGTTTTACTGTTCTTCTATCGTCGATTAAATCTGTATAATTTACTATTAATGTATACAGAAGACTAAATCGGAGGATTAATATCGCCAGGTTAGTAAGATAAGATAATATAGGATTTGTTAGAATTTTTAACCATGAGAGTTAGCCACCCAGGATAACCTAAGAAAGTCAGTACATCAAGGACTGTCAGTCTTATTTCCATTGGGGTCCTTCATGAATTCAGTCTTGTTCCCCAGGACGTGACATACACCGGTCGGCTTATACCCAGGTACCTACTAGCTTCTAGGTGAACAGGGACAGTAGGTATAAAGAAACATGCCCAACATTTGTACCAGTGTCGAGGATCGAACCACGGACATTCACTGTGTGAGACAAGAGCGTTGCCAACGAAGCCACGAAAAACTGAAACTAATGTGCACTTTTTCATTCTTCCCAAACGATGCGACCAACAATAATCTGTTAACTCATAGGAATTTATTTACTACCAGGTAACAGGGGCAGCAGGTGTTAAGAGATTGCCTGTACGTTCCTCCCCGTCCAGGGTTTCACACAGGTTATTTAGCTGATTTTGCTTTCAAGGTTTAAATTAACAGATATTACAAGGACCTCAATGGAAATAAGCTATTTTGTCTGGCTTTTTGGGTTATCCAAAGTAATTTACACTGTGTATGATAACTGTACTTATGGGAACGTGTGCCTAAATAAACTTACTTTCTTAGTTATTAAGGTTACTTTGAATGCATTCCGACGACATTACCACTGCGCCACAATTACAGAATTATTTAACAATGTTTAATGCAACTTTGTATAAATCTATAATATTGTTTGTAGACGTATATGTAGATTGCCTCAGTAAAATTTAACATTTTTTGAAAGAAACATAATTGAGTCTAATTAATAGTTAACCTTAAAAAGTGTAAGTTAGTTCTCTCTTTAACAACCTTAACAGAAAACAGATGCATTTTAAGGTTAACTCTTCTTCTAAGAGCATGAGTTTTTACGCTTACTCTATTAATAATAAATTATCAATTGTCTGCATCGCTCTAGGGCCGTGTAGACCTCCTGCGCAAACGCACTTTAGTTCCCTGACTGCAGTAGTGTGAGGTGGTGCTTGTCGCGCCTCTGTCGTCAGCCCAGGAGACACCAACAACAGTCTCCCTCAGGATGACAATAAACAAGAGTCTTCCCCAGGATGACACCCAAACAATATTCCTCAGGATGACACTAACAACAGACTTCCTCAGGATGACACTAACAACCGTCTTCCTCAGGATGACACCAACAAAAGTCTTCCTCATGATAACAATAAACAAATCTTCCCCAGGATGACACCCACATCAGTCTTCCTCAGGATGACGCCCACAACAGTCTTCCTCAGGATGACACCCACAACAGTCTTCAGCAGGATGACTCCAACAACAGTCTTCCTCAGGATGACACCAACAACAGTCTTCAGCAGGATGACACCAACAACAGTCTTCCTCGGTATGACACCCACAGCACTCATCCCATGGATGACACCGACAACAGTCTTCCCCAGGATGACACCAACAACAGCCTCCCCCAGGATGACACATACAACAGTCTTCCCCAGGATGACACTAACAACAGTCTTCCCCAGGATGACACATACAACAGTCTTCCCTAAAATGACAGCCACAACAGTCTTCCCCTGGAAGACACCAACAACAGTCTTCCCCAGGATGACACCCACAACAGTCTTCCCCAGGATGACACCAACAACACTCTTCCCATGGATGACACCCACAACAGTCTTCCCCAGGATGACACCAACAACAGCCTCCCCCAGGATGACACATACAACAGTCTTCCCTAGGATGACAGCCACAACAGTCTTCCCCTGGAAGACACCAACAACAGTCTTCCCCAGGATGACACCCACGACAGTCTTCTCCAGGATTACACTAACAACAGTCTTCCCCAGGATGACACCAACAACAGTCTTACCCAGGATGACACCAACAACAGTCTTCCCCAGGATGACACCAACAACAGTCTTTCCCAGGATGACACCAACATGTTTTCCCCAGGATGACGCCCATTACAATCTTCCCCAGGATGACACCCACAACAGTCTTCCCCAGGATGACACCCACAACAGTCTTCCCCAGGATGACACCCACAACAGTCTTCCCCAGGATGACACCCACAACAGTCTTCCCCAGGATGACACCAACAACAGTCTTCCCCAGGATGACAACCACAACAGTCTTCCCCAGGATGACACCCACAGCAATGTTCCCCAGGATGACACCAACAGCAGTCTTCCTCTGGATGATACCCACAACAGTCTTCCCCAAGATGACAGGATAAACAACAGTCTTCCCCAGGATGAAGTCTTCCCCCACCAACAACTGTCTTTCCCAGGATGACACCCACAACAGTTTTCCCCAGGATGACAACAACAACAGTCTTCCCCAGGATGACACCAACAACAGTCTTCCCAGGATGACACCAACAACAGTCTTTCTCAGGATGACACCAACACAGTCTTCCCCAGGATGACACCCATTACAGTCTTCCCCAGGTGACACCCATTACAGTCTTCCCCAGGATGACACCACAACACAGTCTTCCCCAGGATGACACCCACAACAGTCTTCCCCAGGATGACACCCACAACAGTCTTCCCCAGGATGTCACCAACAACAGTCCCCAAGATGACACCCATTACAGTCTTCCCAGGATGACACCAACAACACTGGATGACACCCACAACAGTCTTCCCCAGGATGACACCACAACAGTCTTCCCCAGGATGACACCACAACAGTCAGGATGACATCCACAACAGTCTTCCCCAGGATGACACCAACAACAGTCTTCCCCAGGATGACACCCACAACAGTCTTCCCGAGGATGACACCAACAACAGTCTTCCGCAGGATGACACCCACAACAGTCTTCCCCAAGATGACAACAACAACAGTCTTCCCCAAAATGACACCAACAACAGTCTTCCGCAGGATGACACCCACAGCAGTCTTCCCCAAGATGGCAACCACAACAGTCTTCCCCAGGATGACACCAACAACAGTCTTCCCCAGGATGACACCCACAACAGTCTTCCCCAGGATGACACCAACAACAGTCTTCCCCAGGATGACACCCACAACAGTCTTCCCCAGGATGACACCCACAACAGTCTTCCCCAGGATGACACCCACAACAGTCTTCCCCAGGAGTCAGTCTTCCCCAGGATGACACCAACAACAGTCTTCCCCAGGGTGACACCCACAACAGTCTTCCACAGGATGACACCCACAACAGTCTTCCCCAGGATGACAGTCTTCCCCAGGATGACAACAGTCTTCCCCAGGATGACACCCACAACAGTCTTCCCCAGGATGACACCCACAACAGTCTTCCCCAGGATGACACCAACAACAGTCTTCCCCAGGATGACACCAACAACAGTCTTCCCCAGGATGACACCCACAACAGTCTTCCCCAGGATGACACCAACAACAGTCTTGCTCAGGATGGCACCCACAACAGTCTTCCTCAGGATGACACTAGCAACAGTCTTCCCCAGGATGGCACCCATTACAGTCTTCCCCAGGATGACATCCGCAACAGTCTTCCCCAGGATGACACCAACAAAAGTCTTCCCCAGGATGACACCAACAACAGTCTTCCCCAGGATGACACCACACAAACAACAGTCTTCCCCAGGATGACACCAACAACAGTCTTCCCCAGGATGACACCAACAACAGTCATCCCCAAGAGTTCACAAAAACAGTCTTCCCCAGGATGACACCAACAACAGTCTTCCCCAGGATGACACCCAAAACAGTATTCTCCTGGATGACAACCACAACACTCTTACTCAGGATGACACAAACAACAGTCTTCCCCAGTGTGACACCAACAACAGTCTTCCCCAGGATGACACCCACAACAGTCTTCCCCAGGATGACAACCACAACAGTCTTCCCCAGGATGACACCAACAACAGTCTTCCCCAGGATGACAACCACAACAGTCTTCCCCAGGATGACACCCACAGCAATGTTCCCCAGGAAGACACCAACAACAGTCTTCCTCAGGATGACACCAACAACAGTCTTCCCCAGGATGATACCCACAACTCTCTTTCCCAGGATGACACCAACAACAGCCTCCCCCAGGATAACACCCAGTTACAGTCCCCAGGATGACACCCATTACATTCTTCCCCAGGATGACAACAACAACAGTCTTCCCCAAAATGACACCAACAACAGTCTTCCCCAGGATGACACCCACAACAGTCTTCCCCAGGATGACACCAACAAGTCTTCCCCAGGATGACACGAACAAGTCTTCCCCAGGATATCAAAATTTACAGTCTTATCCAGGATGACACCCATTACAGTATTCCCAAGGACAACATCCACAACAGTCTTCCCCAGGATGACACCCACAACAGTCTTCTCCAGGATGACACCCACAACAGTCTTCCCCAGGATGACACCAACAACAGTCTTCTCCAGGATGACACACACAACAGTCTTCCACAGGATGACACCCAAAACAGTCTTCCCCAGGATGACACTAAAACAGTCTTCCCCAGGAAGACACCAACAACAGTCTTCCCCAGGATGACACCAACAACAGTCTTCCTCGGGATGACACCCACAACAGTCTTCCTCAGGATGACACTAACAACAGTCTTCCCCAGGAAGACACCAACAACAGTCTTCCCCAGGATGACACCCACAACAGTCTTCCCCAGGATGACACCCACAACATTCTTCCCCAGGATGACACCCACAACAGTCTTCCTCAGGATGACATCCACAACTGTCTTTCCCAGGATGACACCCACAACAGTCTTCCTCAGGGTGATACCAACAACAGTCTTCCTCAGGATGACACCCACAACATTCTTCCCCAGGATGACACCCACAACAGTCTTCCCCAGGATGACACCAACAACAGTCTTCCCCAGGATGACACCCACAACAGTCTTCCCCAGGATGACACCAACAACAGTCTTCCCCAGGATGACACCCACAACAGTCTTCTCCAGGATGACACCAACAACAGTCTTCCCCAGGATGCCACCAACAACAGTCTTCCCCAGGATGACACCCACAACAGTCTTCCCCAGGATGACACCCACAACGGTCTTCTCCAGGATGACACCAACAACAGTCTTCCCCAGGATGACACTAACAACAGTCTTCCCCAGGATGACAACCACAACAGTCTTCCCCAGGATGACACCAACAACAATGTTCCCCAGGATGACACCAACAACAGTCTTTCTCAGGATGACACACCAGCAACAAGTCCTCAGGATGACACCAACAACAGTCTTCCCCAGGATGACAAACAACAGTCTTTCTCAGGATGACAACCACAACACCAGGAAGACACAAGAATACAGTCTTCCCCAGGATGTTACAATCTTTTTCAGGATGACACACACAACACGCATTACAATCTTCCCCAGGATGACACCAACAACAGTCTTCCCCAGGGTGACACCCACAACAGTCTTCCACAGGATGACACCCACAACAGTCTTCCCCAGGATGACACCCACAATAGTCTTTCCCAGGGTGACACCAACAAGTCTTCCCCAGGATGGCACCCATTACAGTCTTCCCCAGGATGACACCCATTACAGTTTTCCCCAGGATGACATCCACAACAGTCTTCCCCAGGATGACACCAACAACAGTCTTCCCCAGGATGACACCCACAACAGTCTTTCCCTGGATGACACCCACAACAGTCTTCCTTAGGATGAAACCCACAACAGTCTTCCTCAGGATGACACCATTTACACAGGACCCACAACAGTCTTCCTCAGGATGACACCCACAACAGTCTTCCTTAGGATGAAACCCACAACAGTCTTCCTCAGGATGACACCAACAATAGTCTTCCTCAGGATGGCATCCACAACAGTCTTCCTCAGGATGACACCCACAACAGTCTTCCTCAGGATGACACCAACAACAGTCTTCCTCAGGATGACACCAACAACAGTCTTCCTCAGGATGACAATAAACAACAGTCTTCCCCAGGATAACACCAACAACAGTCTTCCTCAGGATGACACCCACAACAGTCTTCCCCAGGATGACACCAACAACAGTCTTCCTCAGGATGACACCAACAACAGTCTTCCTCAGGATGACACCAACAACAGTCTTCATCAGGATGACACCAACAACACTCCTCCTCGGGATGACACCCACAACACTCTTCCCCAGGATGGCACCCATAACAGTCTTCCCTAGGATGATACTAACAATAGTCTTCCCCAGGATGACACCAGCAACAGTCTTCCCCAGGATGACACATACAACAGTCTTCCCTAGGATGACAGCCACAACAGTCTTCCCCTGGAAGACACCAACAACAGTCTTCCCCAGGATGACACCCACGACAGTCTTCCCCAGGATGACACCCACAACAGTCTTCTCCAGGATTACACTAACAACAGTCTTCCCCAGGATGACACCAACAACAGTCTTCCCCAGGATGACATCCACAACAGTCTTTCTCAGGATGACAACCACAACAATCTTCACCAGGAAGACACAGACAACAGTCTTCCCCAGGATGATGACACCTACAACAGTCTTCTGTAGGATGACACCCTCAACAGTCTTCCCCAGGATGACACCAACAACAGTCTTGACACCCACAGCAGTCTTCCAGAGGATGACACCCCCAGGATGTCTAACAACACCACACAACAGTCTTCCCAGGATGACACCCACAACAGTCTTCCTCAGGATGACAGTCTTACCCAGGATGTCACCAACAACAGTCTTGCTCAGGATGACATCAACAACAGTCTTCCCCAGGATGACAAACAACAGTCTTTCTCAGGATGACAACCACAACAGTCTTCCCCAGGATGACACCAACAACAGTCTCCCTCAGGATGACAACCACAACAGTTTTCCCCAGGAAGACACCAAGAATAGTCTTCCCCAGGATGACACCAACAAGTTTTCCCCAGGATGACGCCCGTTACAATCTTTTTCAGGATGACACACACAACAGTCTTTTCCAGGATGACACCCATTACAGTCTTCCCCAGGATGACATCCACAACAGTCTTCCCCCGGATGACACCCACAACAGTCTTCCCCAGGATGACACCCATTACAGTCTTCCCCAGGATGACACCATCAACAGTCTTCCTCAGGATGACACGCACAACAGTCTTCCTCAGGATGACGCCAACAATAGTCTTCCTCAGGATGGCACCCACAACAGTCTTCGTCAGGATGACTCCAACAACAGTCTTCCTCAGAATGACACCAACAACAGTCTTCCTCAGCATGACACCAACAACAGTCTTCCACAGGATGACAATAAACAACAGTATTCCCCAGGATGACACTGGTGGAGGACCTGGGTACATATAGGATCTGGCATCCACACGGCGACATATTACACAAGATTTAATCACCCTTTTTACACTTTGCCGTCCTTGTGGAATCCAGAAAGTTTCCCTAATACAATTTAAGGTATCTTGTACCCCACCATGCATTACATTTTTATGGGCATTTAGAACAATCAAATTTGTTAGATGATGAGTTTTGGGCAGTAAGATAGGGTGTTTAGCATAATCACCCAATTCAGCATTTTGTAACCTACCTCTGCACCTAATTACATTGTTCTCTAAATACAGCCCCAATTTCTCTATTATGGAACCTTTCACAATTTTTCTTTCCATCATCAATTTAATCTTATTTCCATAGATTTCTTCTTGTACCCTCTTTATCCAATATTCAAGAGGTTGTGAAAACTTATATGAAATATTCATCTTGTTTAGAAATTTAAACACCAACTTAGTTACATTGATTAGTTTGGGTAAAGAAGAATACCTATTTATATCAATGGCTAAGGGAGTACAAACTATTGGAGCAGTGGTCACAGTAATTTCAATAGGAGTAATATACACCTTTTGTACAGGCCAATTAGCTTTATTTACCAACCAGCTCGGTCCTTTAAACCATGATACATCATTTACAAATTTAGCATAAGGTAAACCTCGAGATAAGAAATCAGCTGGATTCTCCTCACCAGGTATATGATTAAATGTTAACATATGCTGACCCAAACTATTATACTTCTCTTGCATATGATTAATTTCAGCGACTCTGTTTTGTACGTACACAATTTTACTGTTTCCATTACGAATCCATTGTAAGGATACCTCATTATCAGACCAAATTACAGTGTCGCTAATATTTATCTCCTGCAACTTATTTCTTATATAATTAGCTAATTTGACACCTACATAAATGGCTGTTAATTCCAACTGAGGCAAGGTACGTGATTTAATTGGAGACACTTTAGCCTTAGGCATAACAAGAGAAATAACACTATTAAATTGAAGGTAAGCAACTGCTCCATATGCCAATTATGAAGCATCACAAAAAATGTGGAGTACATTTTTCCCATTTGGATTGGCCACCTGGCATGGGAACTCCGACACTGGAATTTTTTCATAATCACCAATTAATTCATCCCACCTCTTAATGAATTCCTCAGGTAGAATTTCATCCCAAGCACATTTCAGCATCCATGCTTCTTGTATTAACAATTTCCCTCTTATAGTAAGGGGTGACACTAAGCCTAGTGGATCAAAACATTTGGAAACTTCAGCAAGCAGGACTCTCCTAGTTAATTTATTGGGCATACTGTAATTATTAGGTTTTAACATTAACAAATCTCTCTCAGTATCCCAAGTTAATCCCAATACATTACTACATTTTGGTACTTCACCTCTAGGGTAATCTTTACTTATTTTGTCCTTTAATTTGGACGAATTACTATTCCATTCCCTCAGAGGCATATTTGCACTTTGCATTATTTTATTAGCCTCTCCATAAGTCATTAACAGTTCCTCTTCAGTTGACGTCACACCCAGGAAATTGTCCACATAAAATTGTTTGCTCATTACTTTACTCAATGGACTTCCCGAAAGTTTAAGGTGTGCATTTATCGTCGCTTGAAGTAGGAATGGACTAGAAGTAGCACCAAATAATACGCTCCTAAAGCAAAAGGTTTTCAGAGGGCTAAGTGGGTCACTAGGATTCTTAGGCCATAAGAAGCGGGTACAATCCCGGTCAGCCTCTTATAAACCCACTCATAGGAAAGCTTTACTTATGTCAGGCGTAAAAGGCATAATTCTTCACCCTGAAATTTAATAAGATATCTCCTAATTTTTCCGTCAACGACGGACCTGTCATCAAACAGTCATTTAAACTAGGTACATTTTTGTTACTCCTGGCACTACAATTAAACACAATCCTCAAAGGAGTGGTCTTAGAATCCTTCTTCACTCCGTGATGTGGCAAATAGTGACCATAAATTTTGGCTTGCTCAGGAGGTACCTCTTCTATAAATTTATTAATTAATTGTTCAGTAATTATTTCATTATATGAAGTCAACAATTCTGGTGTCTTACTCAGTTCGTGGAGCTGAGCCTTTAATTGTCCATATGCCATTCTGTAATTAGTGGGTAATTCTGGATGGTTCAGTCTCCACGGAAATCGTACCCAGTATTGTCCAGATTCAAATTTTGCATCTCTCAGGTATTGCTCCTGAGTAAAAGAATCGTCTGGACTTTCTTCATTTACATTTATTCCAATGCTGTCTAATTCCCACAATTTATGCACTGGCTCAACACCATACTCTATGCAAGAATTATATAGGGGCACGATTTCATGAGTAAGACACACAGTGATAGTATTTATAGTTTCCTCTAGTCATGCATTATTATTACGAGGAATCCTACCATACATTACTTGGCCTCCTGCAGTCTTCAAAAGGGTGACACCACATTTATTTACCATACCCTTTACAAAGGAGGCATAATAGTCACTACCTATCAAAATATTTATTGGGCCTACAGAATCATCATTTACACCAGAAGGTGCTAAATTTACATTATGTGAAAGTCTCTCTGTAGCTTTACTAAGCCCTATTGTAGATATTTTCTCTGGGAGCCTATCTAAACTTACTGCATTAATACGTTTTTTTTCAAATTGCCCAAACTGACAGTTACATAAACAGTGTCATACAATTGAGCCCTTTTATCTGAGAGAAAACCAGATAATTTTAGAGTTATAAGATCTCCCGTTTGTACCTTCATCCAATTAAGACATTTACGTTTAATGAAAGTACGCTGTGATCCCTGGTCTAATAATGCATTTACATTTTTTGATTTATGCCTTTTATCATCAATTTTTACCTCTAACACAGGTAAGGTTACTTCAGCAAAACCATCATTATTAACATTAGCAGCAATTTTTACATTAGCTACTGTTGTGTCAGGATTGTCAACATTATCATTATTATCAACATTATCATATAGACCCTTACACATGACTATATGGTGTCTTCCTTTGTGACATTGATAACAGTTGTTTAATTTAGCATGACAATCCTTTACATTGTGATTACCTAGACATATGATACATCTGTCAAGTTCTTCCAGTCTTTCAACTTTATCATTCCATGAATTGTATGCATTGCAATTCTTAGAAAAATGAGTACCCTTGCAGAAGAGACAATCTCTCTTTTCTTTGACTGGTTTCATATTAACTGGGCTACTCTTAGGAAGGTACTTATTCTTATTACCTTGTGGAGAATCATTATTTCTGATTCCTGCTACTTGATATGTACCTATGCAACTCTTTTAAGGAGATGAATTTTGATTATTAACATTGGGATAATTTTTCCCGTTGTGAAATTTGACAGATACCTCAAAGTTATTATGTGTTGCATCTTTAAAATGAGTTGGTTGGCTGGTCTGTAACTGAGCAATTAATTCTTGTAGACCTAGTCTTATTTCCTCCAGACCAAAATAACCTTTGTGATACTTGTTCGGGAGTCATTCAAGTGTTTTACAGCTTAATTTATTTTGTACAATGACACTCAATAACCAATCTGATTCCTTCAGATTATATTTATTAATTAAAGTTTTGAGAGTGCTCTCCAGTTTAACTCTAAACTGTTGTAAACCTTTGTAAGTGTGATCTGGAGTTTTTAAATTAACAATAATAGTCACTAGATCCAACCTACTTTGTTCTATATTACTATAAGTGACCTTCAACAAGTCAACTGCTTCCTTGTAAGAATCATCTACATTGGGAAAGGCTTATATGGGCATGTGAGCGTCTCCTCTTATCTGTCCTTTTAGGTAAAATAATTTAGTTACACAGGCTAGGTCACTCCTATCACGCACAGTTGCTTTAAAAATTGACCAAAACTCCTCCCAATTTTCTCCAGGATTAAATACAGGTAAACATAATTCTGGGAGTTATGGCTAAGACATCTTATTCATTGGAATAGATTGATTAACTGCCAGGTTTACACCTTTTAATTTATTCAAAGCCTGACTTTTACAAGAAAGATTTTTTTCTTCTAATTCATAATACTGGTTAATCATAAGATCCATTTCTGTCTCATCTGCACAATTTACTAACAAACCTCCTTCATATTTTTTATAACATAATTTGTAAGAATCATATCTATTCCCTAAAGCATCTAAATACAACTTTACATCATCAGTATTCACAGTTTCCTGATTCATTAATTCTGAACATTTATTGTATGCCTTTGTTGCATGGCCCTTTCTAGCCTGTAATGATCCTTTCTTGGCTCTAAATTCCATGGGCATGTCATCTACATTAATTTCTTAATTTTCATCCATGGTGCGATATATTAAATTCAGCTTAATTAATAACACTGATTATGTTCTTAATTATGCACTTTATAAAGGTAAATATTACAACATACCTTTGAATAAATCCTAGCTACACTTGAAACTAGCAATTACACATGTAAGGAAATTATAATATAAATTTTAAATACACATTAATATAAATCCTAGCTATACTTAAGCTTAGAAATATTATTATTGTAGTAATTATAATCCACTACACATTAAGTAAATTTGTGGACTTAACATCCACCTCCTTCTGTCATGTCACTTATAATTATTAAGTAATTAATTCACTAATTAATGACTTCACTATTCAATGACTTCCGGTTCAAACAAGGACCAACGGGCAACTATGTGGAAAATTTAAAATTACCTGGATGAATCTCATCAGATACATACTAGTAATTTTATAAAAGTAACAAAGATAATTATTCTTTATAAAGGTTTCAGAGACATGTAGGAACTTTAGGACATCCTAGGTCGCAAAAAATGTCCTCCTTCGATACTTACTCCACTCATATCTTCCCAAGTCACTCTGGACCTATATTAATTTCAAATGAAATATACATCACCAGGAATTCTGGTACAACATTAATATAAATATGTGGACTGTATGTTAAATTTAAAAAATGACTACATATGCATTGAAGGAGAATTTATCTTAATAACACTCACCAATTAGTCTGGAGATTACTTGGTGTACCATACACAAAACCCCTGCCTAAAATATGAAGAAAATACTGGCCAGAATTTCATCATAAAATATAGACATGATTTAGCTGGGGTTCCCTGACTGTCCTGCCCACTCGCCTTCTCAAGTTCTGCAGGATTGCAATTCCAACAATTTCTGCTCTTATTTGGGAGGTTTCAACCATAATTTAACCTCCAGAGCGACGAAATTTATGCACATTTCACTAGCGTGCCTTTGCCCAGTTCAAAACAATGGCGTCTCCTTCCCCAGCGACACTCGCCCCTCTCGCTGGTTCTTTATTTATTTACAAATTAATTTTTATTAACTACAATATATTCCATCAATTTACATACAAAATACACTGTATTTTCGGAAAATATACTGTATTTTCGGAAAATATACAGTATTTTCCACACACCCTATGGGTAACCATCCCTATGGGTCAGTATGTCTCCCCCTATGGTACTTTCTCTTGTTCTCTTAAATAATCTAAAAATACAGGTTGAAACAAGTAACTTCCTCTTATTAACTTAAACGAACTAACATGCATGACATCATGTGATAACCATCCATGACGTCATCACAGACAACAGGAATGATCAGGTCTGTCAAGCTGGGTCACTGTGCCGCGGCAGCGGCAGCAACAGCAGCGACCTCCAAACTCCGTACTTTTCTCCAACTATCAGAGCCACCAATGCTCCTATGATGACCTAGTTACAAGCAAAACTGCACTACCCAACGTAGCACCCAGAAAAACCAAAGATTACCAACAGTGAAACCTACAAATCGAAAATAATAGAGATCAAAGGAAGACTGCCCTCAAACCCAAAGCAACACCCCGCTGCCAGCCGAACAACGTAACCCTAAGCTTTGTGTAACTACAACTTCTTCTTAACTACAACCATTCCTGTAGTATTATGAGGCGCAGTCTCAGAGGAAACAGCACCAAAGCCAGCAAGAAAACACCGAAAAATCAACTATTCAACAAGTGTAGCCAGGAGGACGCCGGCCCAGCTACCACCCCTCTCACCACCGCTCAGGGCGACACCACAACAATAACAACAAACATGGCTGCCACCAGCCCATCCACCCCTCTCTTCCCCGGATTCAACCTACCAAGTAGTCTCTCAGGTATGACCAACGATCCAGATACCCTAAAGTCATGCATCTCCACCTTAGTTATTGAAAATATGAATCTTCGAGAGACGCTAACAAAACAAGACACCAGGATGACACAACTCGAGAACAAAATCCTCAGTCTTGAACAAAAGTTATCAACACCAGGAATGACTAACTGTGGCAAGACCATCCAAACAGTCATAGATAGCCATGCAGAACAAATTATATCTCTTAATACAAAGGTTGAAGAAGCAGTAAAAGAATGGAAGAACAACTTAGATAACCAGTTCACTGACTACTTTGCTCTCCAAGAAGATAAAACTGAACAAGATAAACTATCGGAAGCAGTAATAGTTAACAGTTCACTTTTTCCCAGTGATATGAACCAAACGAACAGTAAAGAAATTACTATCCAGATCATAAAGGACCAAACAAAAGTTAAAGTACCCGAGTCAGAAATAAAGGAATCCAGGTTACTAGGATCCCATGGTAGAAAAAGTGTTATGCTTAGATTCCACTCACTTGACATAAACGAGTGTCTTACCAAAAAAGTCAGAACCTCCTGTATAGAGTCAGAAAACTTAAGCGGGAGAATAATGACACAATACACCAATGCTTCACATTATTAAAGATTAGCCGGTATTCTCCCGGCCCGGGCCTTTTCCAAGTGGTGGCCCGGCCTTGGCTCCCTCTTTAGGGAGTGTCTGAGACCTAAGTCTCCCATGGGAGGAGGCACAAGTACCTCCTCATCTTTGGGACCAACTGTCCCCAGGCCTAGCCACAAGCTAGGCCTCTCTGGTCTGCCATCCCCGCCCCAAGGGGGCAAATGGGAATGACAGTCTTATGAGCTAAAGGCTCGGACTCAGGCACCTACCCTACCCTAGGAGGGCTAGGCATGGTATCGATCAATGCTTCACACGGGATGGGAAAATTCTACTTAGGAAAACGAATGTAGGTCAACTGTACACAATCACGAACGAGAATGATCTATCACGATTTCTCAGGGATACTAATCTTACAGAGAATAACTAAACAATCCAACCTAAAAGCCTACGTAGTGTAGTGTATGTTTTTCTCCATTATTGTTCAAATTTCATAGTACCATATCTTAGTAATTAAATAATCAACTATCTCATTATGTGATTTTACTAGTAAGCATAAGTCACCTTATGTAATTTTCTTATTTACTATTGTTTGCTTAAATATTAGCTGAATTGATACTTTCTCTGTCCATATTACTACCTCATATTTTTTTAAATACTATTAATTGATATTACTTACTAAAATTAATAATTAATTACCATTTTTACTATCAGTACAATTTACTCTTAACATTTTTGACATCATTTAATTACAATTACTTGTCTAATTACTATAACCTGTTTTAATACCACATTTACTATCTTAGAGTACTCTTAAATACCTTGTACTGCCAAATAACCTCAGTGCAATATTGAATCCAAATAACTGTTCTTAAAATTTAAGGGGGGGCTAGTATATTGGTCCATATGTGGTCTACTATGGTAGCAATTGTCTCAGTCAGCCTGGTTGGTTTAGTTATTGTTGGTATGAGAAGTGCATTGTTCATATTGTTGATGAAATCAGTTACAGTCTGATCATCTGGTAGGCCAAGGTTGATATTGAAGTCTCCAGCTAAGAGAAGGTGGTGCTTGTTTATTTGTTTGTTTGTTATTAGTGACTTTAGATTCTCACTGAAGTTTGGGATGTTTGTGTGGGGTATCTGGTATATGGCACCAACTGTTATAGGCGTCTTGAGGTTTTTTACAGTAAAATTAGCAAAAATGTATTCCCCATATTCATCACTAAAGCAATTACTGCTAATACAAGATAGTTGGTTAGAATAATAGATTGCAGTACCACCCCCAACTTGGTATGGTCTGCAGTTGTGGATTGCTGTGTATCCTGGTAGTGGGTAGATATCAACTGTGTCCTGCTTAAGCCAGGTCTCAGTAAGAATAATGCAGGAGAAGGGTGTCTTTAGTGACTCAAGGAGTGCCAGGAGGTCATCATAGTGTTTGCTTAAGGACCTGATGTTGTAGTTAAGAACTGATAGACTTTGAGCAGTGTTCAGGATAGTGCTGGCTTGTGATGCTGTGTAATAAAGGCAGTTACTTTCCAATAAGTTTTGATTGTGTGTTAGATTTTGGAGGTTTAGATCAGGGTCAATGAGATCATTCATCTTTTAGGTTTAAATGGTGGTTGTTTATATCCTGTATTATGTGGTGAGTTCTAATACTGATTTCTGTAGTGGTGGGAGGTGTGGATAAGTATACCGCTAAAGCACTTTGGTCATATAGAGTATAGTCACTAATAAACATAATGAAATTGATATTGTCTATGTGTTGTGCTAGAATGAGCTAAAGTACAACTAGGTATAAACTAATACTAAAAAAAAAATTACAACTGGCACCAGACTCACTCTTGTAATTGCACTAAGGTCTAATATAATGAATTTATTGTTGTCTATGTATTGAGCTAGAATGAGCTAAAGTACAACTAGGTATAGTTACCTTAGGTGTTGTCTAAGTATTGAGCTAGAATGAGCTAAAGTACAACTAGGTATAAACTTTTATTATAAAAATACAGATTAAAATGGTACTTGCAATTGCACTAGGGTCTGATATAGGTTGTTAACAAGATCAAGAGTATAACTAGATTTAAACTGACAAAATAAAATTCACAAATTAAAGTACAAAAAGAATAATAAGTAAAAAATAACAATGGCAATGACTTGGTTATAATATGATAGTAAGATGGTAGACAGGTACACAGGTACAAAGGATAATAAAAAGGTTGGAGTTGAATATACAAACTTTAAAATTTGGCAACAAAATGTTATGAAAAGTATAAAATAATGATTAATGTACAAAAGTAAAATTGACTGGTAGTAAATATGGTGTTTAATAAAATTTTAGTAAGTAATAATGATTACAAAAAAAGATTAATTAGCAAAAAAAAAAGTGAAAAGTAATGTTTATTTCAAGCATTAATACACAAAGATATTCTTAAACAATATTCAACAGTTCTCACCAAATTAATAAAGAAAGCCAAACAACTGTACTACTCCAGCAGATTCATTGACACAAGAGGAGATATAAAAAAGACCTGGAAAACACTTTTCCAGATTCTGGGGACCCACGAACTGAAAAAACCAAGAATATTGTTCTAACTAAACCTAATGAAACACCACTGCATCCCACTGATACAGCTAACAAGATAAACGACTTCTTCTCAAACATAGGATCTAATCTCGCCAGTAAAATCCCACATACCAATGCCCATGCCGGGGACTACCTAGATGTGATTTTCCCAAATTCCTTCTATATTGTACCAACTGAGCCCACGGAAGTCACCACGATCATCAAGTCACTTAAAAATAACTAGGGGAATCTGTCACACGTCCCACCATAATTGTACAAGCGAGCGGCCCATGTTCTTTCGCATGCTATTACATTACTTTTTAACAAGTCAATAGAAACTAGCACTTTCTCGACACTACTCAAGACAGCAAGGGTTACACCAATACATAAAGGTGGTGACCCTACAGACATAACCAACTATAGGCCAATATCAAACTTACCATTGCTATCCAAAATCTTCGAGAAACTCGTGCACAGGAGACTATATTCATTTATAACGTCACAAAACATACTCAACCCCTGCCAATTCGGATTCAGGAAACATAAAAGCACTAATGATGCAATTATAAAAATGCTAGACCTGCTTTACAAAGCATTGGAAAATAAGGAATATCTGCTAAGAATTTTTATTGACCTAAGAAAAGCGTTTGACACAGTAGACCACGGCATCCTACTCCACAAACTTGACCACTATGGTATAAGAGGCCATGCGCTTGCACATTTTAAATCCTACCTTTCTAATAGGTATCAGTATGTCACCATTAAAGACACAGCCTCATCAACACGGCCACTTGATATTGGAGTTCCACAGGGAAGTGTCCTTGGACCCCTGCTCTTCCTCATTTACATCAATGATCTTCCAAACAAATCCCAACACCTGAAACCTAATCTTGCCACCCTCAACACCATTGTTAACGAGGAGCTGCTCAAAATATCGACTTTGATGACAGCCAATAAACTTACACTTAACTATATTATGTTTGGTAGCAGAGCAGGTGTTGCGCAACTTAACATTAAGATCGACAACACTCTAATTGCCAGACATAATGAGGGCAAATTCCTTGGCCTATACCTCGACAACAACCTAAATTTCAGCATCCATATCCAACACATTACAAAAACAGTATCCAAAACGGTGGGGACCCTCTCCAAGATATGATACTACGTACCACAAACTGCCCTTCTCACACTATACCATTCACTTATATATCCATACCTCACCTATGCTATCTGTGCTTGGGGTTCAACTGCAGCAACACACCTAAAGCCAATAATAACCCAACAAAAAGCCGCAGTAAGAATAATCACTAAATTCCATCCCTGGCAACACCCCCCCCCCCACTCTTCATAGATCTAAACTTACTCCCTGTTCAGAACATCCACACTTACTACTGTGCAATCTATATCTACAGGACCTTAAATTCCAATATTAACCTTGACCTAAAACGCTTTCTTGATAGTTGTGACAGGATCCACAGGCATAACATGTTGCAACCCCTGAATGGGTTACAATGATTATTATGTATATATATAATGTATATTATCTTTTCATATAATTTTATATTGCTTATATTTGCGATAATAGCTAAATCGTAAATATATTGCTTTATATTCTTATTTGACTTTTGTTAGGATGTACATAATAAGTGCTCAGTTCAAGTCTTGATTGTCAAACTACTGTAATTATCGCTTGTCGCTCGTTATACTGCCGGCTTCTGAGCTGTGCTGCCCACGGAGCTATCACGTGATCGAGGGGGGGGGTGTCCTCACCTCGCTTGAAGTATTGAGTCTGCTGTAGACTCGCTTGGTGGTTGGACAGATTGTCTGTCTCATTATTCTTGTTAGTTCTGTAGAACTTTGTTCACAGAACATTGTATAGACTTTGTGATTTTCGACGTTGTACTGAGGTTGTGTGTCACATAGACACTCTGAACATCTCAGGTCCTTAGCTATAGCTTCTGACCTAATTTTGTACTGGTTTCTGTGCATTGTCACAGTTGGGTTTTCCTATGCTGAACTTAGATTCAGTAGTATGGGAGTTTTGTAACTTTTGTGGAGGATCTGCTGATGGTCCCTACTTAGTGTCGTTATATTATCTCCCAGTTCCTGATTCTGTGTCGCAGTCGCATATTGCATTGCTATTGTGCTTAGCATTCTTTGTTGTTCAAGCAGACTGTTCGGGTTGCCAGTCGGTCACGAAGTTAGTTTATTTGAGGACTTTGTCAGTCACTTGTTTAAGTCTTATTCGAGTCTTGAGACATAGCTAACTACTTACGAGCACTTACACGCATACACACACTTACTTGTACATATTTGTAATATCTTATTAAATGTTAATGTACCTGATGGTACTTAAGAATTATAAATGTGATATGTGCTTTCAGCACAATAATATTGAACTCGAGAGATTTATTTTATTTTGATTGCTGTGATTTAATTTACTTTGATAATATACCTCTAGACTTAATAAATTTATTAAATTTTAATTTCTCTAGTTAGTAGCCTACCAGTTGTAATCCTAAAGCGCTATTGAACCATACTGAATTTTAATGGATAATTGGACAAGGATACTGACTACTTGTTACGAAAACCCAGTAACAGGCTGGATGCTAGAAGGGCAGTCCTTTCTAGTATTCACTGGAGATCTCTAAGCTTTTAGAATCGCGTTTTTTGTAACATAACACCAGACACAAACATCTCTATGACATTCCCCGTGTTCGACTAAACCTTTACAAAAATTCAATGTATTTCAAATGACCTAAAATCTAGAACACCCTACCTGAAAACTCTAGAACTGCAGACACATTCATCACTTTTAAAACTACAGTTAGAAAACATCTTATCTCCCTGATCCACTCCGACAACTAACTACATGATAACTACATTATAACCACCTGGTGGTTCACATTACACTCACTCACCCACTTACTATAAACACAGAAATACTAATCTTAATCTTAAAATAATAAATCCTAACTAGTCATAAGTTTGCCTATGTTACTCAAACATAGACACCTTGTATTGTGCCAAAACAAAAGCATTCACATTGCTAAACTCAAAATTATGATGTAGTCACTTAGCCTTAATACCATAATCTGTAAAGACTTAATGTTAAGAATTAATCTAAGTCTGCCCGAAATGCCTAGCCATGCTAGGTGTCCTAGTGGCCCCCTCTGTAATTAGTATTTTATAACATGTAAACCACAAAATACACAAAACCTGCAAACCCCACATTGTAACCCTTATAGAGAATAAATTTGAATTGAATTGAATTGAATTGAATTGAATTGAATAAAATAAACCAAAATCCTCTTGTTAACTTAAAATCAAGGTGGGTCACTCTGTGTCCTCTCTTTAACTTAAATGCAAGATAACCCTAATACTCATTTTTTCATTTATTTATTTATTATAAATATTCAGTACAACAAATTTCTGTTAATACAGTTTTTTCGTTAATACACTTTTATTTCATATTCAACCAACAAAAAAAGGTGCAATTTTCTACGTTTATGGATAACAAAAAAAAAAAAAAGGGCTTTTCATATGGGTAATACAACATATCACAAATATTTTCATTCTTTCATTAATACAATACAATACATGTCATTTTCTCCAGTTCATCAAAATCATCAACATAGGGAAATATTACAGTTTCTCAAAAAAAAAAAAAAAATGTACAACATGGGATCACTCTATTCTCCTACGTTTAGATACTGGAATATCAGGGTGTCCATAAGCCAATCATTGTTTAGTATTCAAGTGATACCTTTTATCATCAAAGGCTGACAAGCCTCTCTTTTTAATCTTTACTGTACATATTTCACCTTTTACGTTACTTATAGACTTACAACTGAATAATTCCCTATCTACATTTCTTAAAACATTCTTATACCTTGCACGAGTTAATAATGGCATGAAATGTGATGGAATACTCTTGGTTCTACCGACAGTATTTGTTCTTCCAGCAATCTTTGCAGAATACATTTTAGCTTTCAGAGCTACCAACTAACTAATATGATTATCACTCATTTTAGATTTCAATAAACCTAGTTCACTCTTCCTACTATTATCATACAAGGGATGATCAGGACTGTAATCTGAAAAATCCATATATCCTAACAAAGGTTCTCTTTTTAACTCAGCATGCAAATCTTTGCACTTCAAGCTGAAAATATACGAATCAGGATCTGTTTACAGGAGTCTTACGTCATCACCATAATGTCGTTTTAAAACTTTAAACCAAAAATGATACAGTTTCTTTTAGGCAATCTCAAGAATTTGAAAACCGAGATAAAGAGGATGTTTAACTTCTAATTTCGGTTTGGTGAATGTACAAATCACTCTATCCTGATTCAAATGTGTGATATTATTTAGGAAAGGATCTTTAGCAGCTCTAGCAAATGCTTTCTCATCCTTATGTATCTATAAGACTCAGCATACTTTGTGATATTTAACAATGATTTCCCATAAATGACATATTAGTTAATATGAATGTTTTTGACTTGATAGGACATTGTGTGGGTGTTGTCTGTGCGATGTTCGTTGTTATGAAGGATTCTAAAAATTTTTACTGAGTATATTCATATACTGCATGCACCTTTTCCACCTCTAACCCAAGTTCTATTAGTAATTGTAACAAATCTGGACTGATCAAATAATTTTTCTGAAGTAAATGACTTGCCACTAATTTCGCATTAGATTTGGGAATCTTTCTACCTTCATTTTCAATACAGATTCACAATAAGGAGATAATACCTCTTCTGATATATTCATGTGTGATAATACCAAGGGTAGTTCATCAGTACGTCTAGCTACCTCAAGGGACACGTGTGATAATACCAAGGGAAGTTCATCAGTACGTCTAGCTACCTCAGGGGACAAGGGCTTGGTATCACATTCTATCCAATATCCCTTTTGACCCTTACACGAAACATTACTTAATCCCACATCGAGGAAAGCAGTCTTCCCTACATTCGTTAATTTTCTTATTCCATTCTGCGGGAGAGCTTCAACCATTGCACTAGCATACAAAGGAATAAAATCTAGATATAAAATATGGGTGCCCATTCCACCCTCAACATCAAAATTGGGGTTAATTAAGGGATTATCTGCTCTGGTAAATTGATTAATTGCACATGTAAACCCTCCTCTGAGATTCCTTGTAACCAAGTCATACAATTCATGGGAATATATCATGTCTAATTTTACATTAGTTTTCAAGAGGAATGCATCTCAACTGAATGAAGGTAAACTTATATAATTACTAACATCGAGCTTATAAATATCTCTGAGTGTTTTACGCCACTCCATGAAGACATCGGCTAACAATCCAACATCTGTCTCGAGATACAACATCAAATAATTTCCTAAAGTCTTACATTTTCCCAGGTCAAATACTTTAAAAGCATCGTGGTCATAATCCTCCTGGCTAATAGCACTATTTCTCAAAGAATTAAAAAATTGTTCTTTACGCGGTATTTTTGTTTCATCGGGTTTCTTTAAACTATCAATATAATCGTAACAAAGGATTTGTTTTCCTATACGTAATAAAGGTAACACATTCTGAGGCACATCCTTCAGAATAGCCTCTGTATATTTTAATGATTTACCTGCCTTGATATGTTGATCTGCAAAAGTGGAAAGAGATCCATTTAATAAAGACAGAATTTTGATACCTAACCTTACCTATGTCTACTTTCAAGAGTCATTGTTTCGAATGAAGTTCAATTTCATATTTATCAACCTGCAATTCCTTTAAAATTATTCCTAAATCATACGACATGTTATGACAAAAAAAGTAATAATTTCTCACTCTTATCTTTACACTGCAAATTGCGGTGAGCACAATATGCACCAATATAATTATTAAATTTTAAGGTGTGATCATGATGTCTATGTTTGTCTTTGGGATCTTTAAAGGTGTTACTACATAATTCACAAGTGCTCTGGGAAACATGTCTCGTCTTATCCTCCTCTGACATATGTATTACATGATACTCTCTTCTAAACTTTATCTTGCTTCATTCACCACTAACATTTAAAATGAAATGATTAACTGCATCCTCCCCCTTATAACTCTTCATACACACTGTTTCACCTGTGTGATCAAATATAATATAACAATAGGCAATGGCTTTATGGCTGGACACAATTTTACCTGCCGGGAGAGTGGTATCTAACTCACATTCGAAATCGAATACACCGATGTATTCGCTGGTATGTGTATGACTAAAATTTCTAAAGTGTACAGCTGTTCCTTCCGGGCGGAATACGAGAGAGAGTCTGATTGATTTTACATCCATCTTTGTGTATATCTAACTCTTCCTGTGTATTTAACTTCATCAAACAACTGTGACAGTGCTTCTTACCGCCTTTTTCTGTCATTATCGTTGTAACATACCCGACAAAATCTTTGATTAAAACCAAATGACTTTCATTCATCAATAACGCACACATGATGTCCTTAGATTTCTTATTCCCCTTACGACACATTTCCACAAATGTCCCATTTTTATCTTTTCTTAATTGATAAACATATAACGCCACCTTATTTTCCTTTCCTAATATACCTAACTTATCACGTGTAATGAGAAAATCATCTATAGAAGATATAAGAACATAAGAACGAAGGAACACTGCAGCAGGCCTACTGGCCCATGCGAGGCAGGTCCAAGTCTCCTATCGGCTTAAGCCAATGCACCCAACCTAGTCAGGTCAGGTCACCTTGACTTAAGGGAGGAACACGGCAACCGTCCTGGTAGCACAAGCTAATCAGGTCCAACTCACACCCACCCACATCCACTCATGTATTTATCCAACCTATTTTTAAAGCTACACAACGTTCTGGCCTCTATAACTGTACTTGGGAGTTTGTTCCACTCATCCACAACTCTATTACCAAATCAGTACTTTCCTATATCCTTCCTGAATCTGAATTTTTCTAACTTAAAACCATTGCTGCGAGTCCTGTCTAGGCTAGATATTTTCAGCACACTATTTACATCCCCTTTATTTATTCCTGTCTTCCATTTATACACCTCAATCATATCCCCCCTAATTCTACGTCTTTCTAGAGAGTGCAGATTCAGGGCTCTTAGTCTATCCTCATAGGGAAGGTTTCTGATACATGGGATCAACTTTGTCATTCTCCTTTGTACATTTTCCAGAGCATTTATATCCATTCTGTAATACGGTGACCAAAACTGTGCAGCATAATCTAAATGAGGCCTAACCAAGGATGTATAGAGTTGAAGAACAACCTGAGGACTCCTATTATTTATGCTTCTTGATATAAAGCCAAGGATTCTATTAGCTTTATTGCGAACACTTATGGGTGGCCCGGTGGCCTGGTGGCTAAAGCTCCCGCTTCACACACGGAGGGCCCGGGTTCGATTCCCGGCGGGTGGAAACATTTCGACACGTTTCCTTACACCTGTTGTCCTGTTCACCTAGCAGCAAATAGGTACCTGGGTGTTAGTCGACTGGTGTGGGTCGCATCCTGGGGGACAAGATTAAGGACCCCAATGGAAATAAGTTAGACAGTCCTCGATGACGCACTGACTTTCTTGGGTTATCCTGGGTGGCTAACCCTCCGGGGTTAAAAATCCGAACGAAATCTTATCTTATCTTATCTTATCTCACTGTTGTCTTGGTTTCAGATTACTGCTAACCAGAACTCCTAAATCTTTTTCGCAATCCGTAATATTAAGATCTACATTATTTAGTTTATATGTGGCATGGTTATTGTCCTGTCCAACATTTAGAACTTTGCATTTGTCTATATTAAACTGCATCTGCCACCTCTCCGACCACTGCATCAGTCTACTCAAATCTTCCTGGAGTGCTCTAATGTCCTCGTCAGAATGAATTCGACGGCCTATTTTGGTGTCATCGGCAAACTTGCTGATGTCGCTCTTTATGCCCTCATCTATGTCGTTTATGTATATTGTGAACAGCAGGGGGCCCAACAATGACCCCTGTGGAACACCGCTCGTGACGCTTCCCCACTCTGATTTTTCCCCATTTATGCAAACTCTCTGCTGCCTATTTGTCAACCATGCCTCTATCCAGGAAAAAATTTCTCCTCCTATTCCATGTGCCTTAATTTTCCTCAATAGTCACTGATGTTGGACCCTGTCAAAAGCTTTACTGAAGTCCATGTACACAATATCATATTCATTACCATGATCTACCTCCTCAAATACCTTAGTGAAAAAAGTTAACAAATTCGTAAGGCAGGAACGCCCCTTTGTAAAACCATGCTGAGATTCGTTGATTAATTTATGCTTTTCAAGGTGGCTACGAACTGCCTCGGCAATTATTGATTCCATAAATTTTCCCACTATGGAGGTTAGGCTTATTGGTCTATAGTTTGAAGCTAAGGATCTGTCACCTGCTTTGAAAATAGGTATCACATTTGCCATTTTCCATTTATCTGGCACCATGCCAGTTTGTAGTGATATGTTGAAAAGATTAGCCAAAGGTTTGCTAAGCTCCTCTTTACATTCCTTTAGAACCCTTGCATACAGTTCATATGGAATGTTTAAGACATCCACTCTTAGTATTTACAACTCTAGGTATATGATTCCATCTCATACATTTTTTATAACATTGATAGGCAGCAAAAGCACGCAATACACACAATCCATCATTAGTCTCTGGATTAAATATATATTGGCTCCCGCACAATTTCTTGGGATATTCCACATATGATCCTACTCGTACCCTGAATTCTACCCTGACGTATTCTATGCTGAAAGATTCGATTAGATCTATGATCCAACCAGATCCTTTTTGATCTTGTAATTCTGTCTCATATCTTTCTAATATCGTTCCCACCCATCGATCAAATACTTCAGAAATTTCCTCTTTACTTACTAACTCAAACGCTAAATTTATCACAAATTGTCCATTTTGATCACCCGATATATTCTGTTTAAGAGTTTTATGACTATAATCGAATGGATTCTGAGTGACATTGCCAGAGGTGATCTATCATACATATCTCGCATCTGTATGAACGATGTACATCCAAAAATTATCACATACATCCAGAATTTTAGAGGTAGGCACACAGTGAGGAAATATAGTGTTCCTTCAACTTATTAGAGAGATTTAAGAATGTATTTGCATGCTTATAGTGATTATTTTATAGATCAGATTCGCGGGTGCATCATGTGAGGTACTTGTTCTCTCATCATCTTCATTAATGGTGGCAGAAGTATCCACATTCCCAGCTGCATCATGTGAGGTGCTTGCTCTCTCATCTTCATTAACGGTGAAAGATGTATCCACATTCCCGGCTGCACCCCCGCGCTGTGAGGTACCAACACTAGCAGGACTACCTGCACTCTCAGATTCATTCCCGGTCGCACCTCCAAGCTGTGCGTCATTACTCTCCGGATTATGCGAGGTACCTGCTCTATCAGTTTCATTCACAACAGCAGAAGTACCAGGTGTATTTCCTGCGGGGGAAAAGTATATTCCAATTTATAATTTTCGATTAATAGAACAAAATCTTTCACCCCCAACAATTTTACATATTATGAATTAATACGACAAAAGTATAAGGCTGTAGTCACATTTTTACATAAGATTTTCTCGTTTTCAATTATTAGAGCAAAACGTTGTCTGGTAAGAATCCCCGACAATTTTACATATTATGAATTAATATGACAAAAAGTATAAGGCACTGATCTCAATTTTACATAAGATTTCGTTAATAAGACAAACATTATAAGGCACTAGTCACATTTTTACATATTACAAATTAATATTTCGATTAATAGAACAAAATCGTTCACTTCAATCATCCCCTATAAGGCACTGGTCACAATTTGGATACATACCTGTTTCTATAGCCTTCTTCCATAATGCATCTATGCGATCCCACTCTTTTTGTAATTCTGCCAATCTCTCAGCACTATGTAAATCTCTCTTGATTTCCGATGATCTTCTTATCGACAATCTCCTCTTCACTAATGCTTCCATGTAATTCGCGTATATTCTTTTCTTATCCTCTGTTAAGAATTTCACTCGTGAACACACTTTTCCAGTAAAAATTTCACTCATTATTTGGTAAGGATTTCACTCTTATACACCAACAACACGGGTATCTAATATGAATTTCACTCTTAACCCCAAAAAATTCAGCTATATCATTCACTTTTTTCTAAAAGTCATAATTATTCCACTCGTTAAGTTGAATGAACTAAATAATATCTGTTAAGGTACAATTTTACATATCAAGAATTAAGATTTCGAGTAAGTGAAATTCTAAGTACAACTTACCTTTCTTCGTGATGTGAGCGGGTTCGCCGAATTAAGATGAGGTCTGCCACAGTTGACGAATGGAAACACAATCCTCGCTCTGAGAGACTCCTTGACCTTATATGGTTCACCCCCAAACTTCTGTGCCATGATTTTGGACACCCCCACCCCCTACCCCCCGACGAAAATCTTACTGGACACCAGAGTCAACACAGGTCAGACAGACGAGAGCCATGAAATGATGCTCACACCCAAGGTAGATTTCCGATAAAAATCCCCTTACTGCCCAGACCATCTGTATCCTCCTGTTATCTTAAAGAACTAAATTTGGTAAGATTACAGGGCAGACAGACGGACGCCATGAAATGGCGTTCACGCCTACCTGGAGGTTACCTGGAGGTTATTCCGGGGATCAACGCCCCCGCGGCCCGGTCCATGACCAGGCCTCCAGATGGATCAGGGCCTGATCAACTAGGCTGTTACTGCTGGCCGCACGCAGTCCGACGTACGAGCCACAGCCCTGCTGATCCGGCACTGACTTTAGGTATCTGTCCAGCTCTCTCTTGAAGGCAGCCAGGGGCTTATTGGCAATTCCCCTAATGCTTGATGGGAGGCTGTTGAACAGTCTTGGGCCCCGGACACTTATGGTGTTTTCTCGTAGTGTACCAATGGCGCCCCTACTTTTTATTGGCGGCATTTTGCATCGCCTGCCCAGTCTTTTACTTTCGTAGGGAGTGATTTCTGTGTGCAGATTTGGGACCATTCCTTCCAAGATTTTCCAAGTGTAGATTATGATATATCTCTCCCTCCTGCGTTCCAACGAGTACAAGTCAAGTGCTTCCAAGCTTTCCCAGTAGTTAAGGTGCTTGACAGAACTTATACGTGCAGTAAAGGATCTCTGTACACTCTCTAGATCTGCGATTTCACCTGCTTTGTATGGAGATGTTAATGTACAGCAGTATTCCAGCCTAGAGAGAACAAGTGATTTGAAAAGGATCATCATGGGCTTGGCATCTCTCGTTTTGAAAGTTCTCATTATCCATCCTATCATTTTCTTTGCACGTGCGATCGTGGCACTGTTGTGATCCTTGAAAGTGAGATCCTCAGACATTACTACTCCCAGGTCCCTTACATTATTTTTCCGCTCTATTGTATGGCCGGAGTCAGTAGTATACTCTGTTCTAGTTATTATCTCCTCCAGTTTTCCATAACGGAGTAGTTGGAATTTGTCCTCATTGAACATCATATTGTTTACCATTGCCCACTGGAAAACTTTGTTTATATCTTCTTGGAGGTTAACCGCGTCCTCAGCAGATGACAGCCTCATGCAGATCCTAGTATCATCCGCAAAGGATGATACGGTGCTAAGGTAGATTTTCGATAAAAATCACATACCCAATGTGTATCTGATAAAATCTCCTTACAGCACACATGGATCAACGTAAGTCAGACAGACGGTCGCCATAAGACAGGGCAAGAACACCTGTGTCAGCTGGTGTCCTCTTGTTATACTAAAAGAACTAATTTTGGTGAGGTAGTCCCGGTCAGTGATAGGAGGTTGCTCTGTGCCCCCTCCCTCGTTATCTTAGCTGATATATATCTAGAAAACTCATTAACACTCGCAGGATACAAGTCACCTCTCTATGGTAAACACAATTTCTCGACTGTACAATGAACTTGAAAGTATACACATCTGCCGATGTTGATATATTTCATTATCCATCAAGGATTATCATTGCCGGTTATTCGAATAGTGGCAAATCTTATTTCACGTCAAAATTAGTAAAGTTATACCATGAAAAATTTCATAACATTACAATATGTGGGGTGACATCTCATCCCTTAGAACATGAAGCAGACATATCCGGTAAATTAACATTAAGTAAAGATATTATTGACCCACAGAATGTTATTGCATCACCCCATGAAAATACATTAATTATTGTTGATGACCTAATTTTAAAAGCTGGTAACAGCGAAATTATTCTCGAATAATATAATCATTATTCTGATTACTCAAAATATATTTCACGGAGGACGATATAGTCGCACCATGGCTTTAAACGCCACACATTTTGCTTTATTTAAAATGAGAGATCTCGGGCAAGTAGAGATTCTGGGGCTACAAGTTTTCGGTAAAAATAAAGAATTTGTGAATATTTATAATTTTTATTTTTTTATTATCACATCGGCCGATTCCCACCAAGGCAGGGTGGCTCGAAAAAGAAAAACTTTCATCATCATTCAGTCCATCACTATCTTGCCGGAAGGGTGCTTTACACTACAGTTATAAAACTGCAACATTAACACCCCTCGTTCAGAGTGTAGACACTGTACTTTCCACCTCCAAGACTCAA
>NW_027198955.1:0-10000 GCF_038502225.1 Cherax quadricarinatus
TTAATTCAGTACTCTGGTTCATTAACAAATCATGGGTCGGACAATTGCTGGGGTGATGTGGTAGCACTCATGGTCAGCTCTTGTCAGTTTCATAGATCTGCTGGTTGCTCACGGTTCTCTCTTTGTCTCTGGCTGTTGTTTTTGCCTTGATTACTGGGATACAGGGTATCCCAGTAATCCCTGCCAGTATCCCTGGCAGGGTTAAACTCAAGGAGCCAGTTGCTGGACCAGGCTTGTAGCCTGTCCAGGTCTCTTTGTAGTTCTGCCTGATCCTCGTCCGTTATGTCATTCACATATACCAAAAACAGCACAGGTCCTAGGATTGACCCCTGTGAAACCCCGCTTGTCACAGGCGCCCACTCTGACACCTCGTCGCGTACCATGACTCGTTGTTGCCTCCCTGTCAGGTATTCTCTGATCCTTTGCAGTGCCTTTCCTGTTATGTGTGCCTGATCCTCTAGCTTTTGCAGTAACCTCTTGTGAGGAACTGTGTGGAAGACATTCTTGCAGTCCAAAAAAATGCAGTCGATCCACCCCTCTCTCTCTTGTCTTACTTCTGTCACCTTGTCATAAAACTCCAGTAGGTTTGTGACACAGGATTTTCTTTCCCTGAAACCGTGCTGGTTGTCGATTATATATACACTTGTTTCTTTCCAGGCGCTCCACCACTCTCCTCCTGATGATCTTCTCCATGAATTTGCATACTATACACGTTAGTGACACAGGTCTGTAATTTAATGCCTCATGTCTGTTTCAATGGATGTGTTGAAGATCTTTGTTAATGGCATACACAGCATCTCTGCTCCCTCTCTAAGGTGTGTGTGTGTGTGTGTGCGTGCACATGTGTGGGAGAGAGGTAAGGAGAAAGTGATAGAGAGAGAGAGAGAGAGAGGAGAGAAAGAGAAGAAGAGAGAAGGAGAGAGAGTGATAGAGGGAGAGAGAGGGGGAGGAAGATAGAGAGAGGGAGGAAGGAATGGTGGGTTTGAGTTTTATTTGGGTTGCTGGGGAACCTGGTGGAGGGAGGGTGGGGTTCTGGGGGGCCCTGGGAAAGAGATGGAGGGTGGGTGCTGGGAGGGAAATGGGAGAGGGAAGGTGAGTGAGTGCTGAATGGGGCCCTCGGAGAGGAGGGATGGTGGGTACTGGGGGGATCTCTAGGAGGGAGGGAGGGGTGATGCTGGAGGAGGCCCTGGGAGAGGTGGGAGGGTGGGTGCTGGAGAGTGCCCTTGGAGAGGTGGGAGGGTGGGTATTGGTGGTTGATCTCGGTGAGGGAAGGAGGGTGTTTGTTGGAGGGGGAGGGAGGGAGTGAGGGTTGTTACGACTTTGATGTCCTAACTTAAATAAAATAGTCTTGGTTCCTAAATGGCTGCTCAATCTGCTGTCTAGGATCATTTAAATTACAATGAAAAACACAGCAACTCTAGGGCCAGCATGTACTCATACAAATTAAGAAGCATGAGTGCAAATAATTAATGCTGTATAAGAAAGGACACAAAATCTCACCTATACAAAAAAAATATATATATAATATAATAATAAGTAACTTATATACAACTTGCAATCTACTCCAAAAAGTCACCACACTTCAGTTCACATTAGCTCACTAACACACTGCTACTAGTGAGTTAAACAATATATATAAACAGGGAGGTTTCAAGACACCCCCCATCCTTCTTCCTGCCGGCTACTTAGCCTACAGTTAAAATATTAAATGCTCTCCAAAACACAGGCCCTTGCGCACACTGGGGCTTTACAAATAAATGAGAGCACCAAAACAAACAAAATAGTATATACTACAAAAACCTACCCAACACCACATACTCACACCGCTACATCTTGTTCCTCTGTTGTGCATAACCTACTGCCTAAACGCACCTCATCTGCTCCTGTCCTGGCCACTCTGCCTGTGACAGGAATAAAACGCGTCCGTTTTCAGGGAATAATACACATCTGCTTTCATCATACCACACGGAAAATGACATTATATGAGGAACGTTATTTTATGTGTACTCACCTAATTGTGGTTGCAGGGGTCGAGACTCAGCTCCTGGCCCCGCCTCTTCACTGAACGCTACTAGGTCCTCTCTCTCCCTGCTCCATGAGCTTTATCATACCTCGTCTTAAAGCTATGTATGGTTCCTGCCTCCACTACATCACTCGCCAGACTGTTCCACTTCCTGACCACTCTATGACTGAAGAAATACTTCCTAACATCCCTGTGACTCATCTGAGTCTTCAACTTCCAAGAGTGACCCCTTGTTTCTGTGTCCCCTCTCTGGAACATCTTGTCTCTGTCCACCTTGTCTATTCCACGCAGTATTTTGTATGTCGTTATCATGTCTCCCCTAACCCTCCTGTCCTCCAGTGTCGTCAGGCCGATTTCCCTTAACCTTTCTTCGTAGGACATTCCCCTTAGCTCTGGAACTAACCTTGTCGCAAACCTTTGCACTTTCTCTAATTTCTTAACGTGCTTGACCCGGTGCGGGTTCCAAACTGGTGCTGCATACTCCAGTATGGGCCTGACGTACACGGTGTACAGTGTCTTGAAAGATTCCTTACTTAGGTATCGGAACGCTAATCTCAGGTTTGCCAGGCGCCCATATGCTGCAGCAGTTATCTGGTTGATGTGTGCTTCCGGAGACGTGCTCGGTGTTATACTCACCCCAAGATCTTTCTCCTTGAGCGAGGTTTGCAATCTTTATCCACCTAGCCTATACTCTGTCTGCGGTCTTCTTTGCCCTTCTCCGATCTTCATGACTTTGCATTTGGCGGGATTGAATTCGAGAAGCCAGTTGCTGGACCACGTGTCCAGCCTGTCCAGGTCTCTTTGAAGTCCTGCCTGATCCTCATCTGATTTAATTCTCCTCATTAACTTCACATCATCTGCGAACAGGGACACCTCTGAGTCTATCCCTTCCATCATGTCATTCACATATACCAAAAATAGCACTGGTCCTAGGACCGACCCCTGTGGGACCCCGCTCGTCACAGGTGCCCACTGTGATACCTCATCACGTACCATGACTCGTTGTTGCCTCCCTGTCAGGTATTCTCTGATCCATTGCAGTGCCCTTCCCGTTATACGCGCCTGATCCTCTAGTTTCTGCACTAATCTCTTGTGAGAAACTGTGTCGAAGGCCTTCTTGCAGTCCAAGAAGATGCAATCAACCCACCCCTCTCTCTCTCGTGTCTTACTTCTGTTACTTCATCATAAAACTCCAGAAGGTTTGTGACACAGGATTTGCCTTCCATAAATCCATGCTGGTTGGTGTTTATAATCTTGTTCCGTTCCAGGTGCTCCACCACTCTCCTCCTGATAATCTTCTCCATGACTTTGCATACTATACACGTCAGTGACACTGGTCTATAGTTTAGTGCCTCTTTTCTGTCTCCTTTTTTAAAAATGGGAACTACATTTGCCGTCTTCCATACCTCAGGTAGTTGCCCAGTTTCAAGGGATGTGTTGAAGATTGTGGTTAATGGCACACACAGCATTTCTGCTCCCTCTCTAAGGACCCACTGGGAGATGTCCGGTCCCATTGCCTTTGAGGTATCAAGGTCACTTAGCAGCTTCTTCACCTCCTCCTCAGTTGTGTGTATGTCATCCAGCACTTGTTGGTGTATTCCCTGTTGGTGTCCCCCTCTGTCCTGTCTTCCCAGAGTCCTTCCTGTCTCCACTGTGAATACTTCCTTAAATCTCGTGTTGAGCTCCTCGCATACCTCTTGATCGTTTCTTGTGAGTTCCCCACCTTCTTTCCTCAGCCTGATCACCTGGTCTTTGACTGTTGTCTTTCTCCTAATGTGGCTATACAACAGTTTCGGGTCAGACTTGACTTTCGATGCTATGTCGTTTTCATACTGTCGCTGGACTTCCCTCCTTATCTGTGCATACTCGTTCGACTGATCCCCTTATTTTCCTGGGTCCTTTGCCTTCTGTACCTCTTCCATTCTCTAATGCTCTTAGTTTTTGCCTCCCTACACCTTCGGGTAAACCAAGGACTCACTTTGGTCTTCCCATTATTTCTGTTGGCCTTGGGAACAAACCTTTCCTCTGTTTCCTTGCATTTTGTTGTTACATATTCCATCATTTCTTTTATTGACTTTCCTACCAGTTCTCTGTCTCACTGAACCTCCTGCAAGAAGCTCCTCATACCTGAGTAGCCCCCCTTTTATAGTTTGGCTTTTCCCCATTCTGCTCCTGTTGCAGTCTCCACTTGTAACTCTATGTAATCAAAACTCAGAACCACGTGAGAGGCTCCAAGGGGCTTCTCATATGTGATGGTCTCAATGTCTGAACTGCTCAGGGTGAACACAAGGTCCAGTCTTCCTGGTTCATCCTTCCCTCTCTTTCTCTGGTAGTGTCCCTGACGTGTTGATGCATGAGGTTTTCCAGTACCACACCCATCATGTGTCAGGACCCCCATGAGGCTCCAGGCTTTCCCAGTCGATCTCCCTCTGGTTGAAATCACCCATAACCAGTAACTTTGCTCTACACGATTGAGCTCTTCGTGCCACCTCAGCCAGTGTGTCCACCATTGCTCTGCTGTTCTCTTCATATTCCTCTCTTGGCCTCCTACAGTTCTGTGGTGGGTTATACATCACTGCTATGACTTACCTTATGTTCCCCAAACTGAATTGTACCTACTATGTAGTCCCTTTCTCCAATCTCGTCCATGCCTTCCATTTCCTCAAAACCCCATCGGTTTTTTATGAGCAGTGCAACCCCTCTTTCCCCTCTGTTCCTTCTGTCTTTCCTCAGGATCTGATATCCCGGTGGGAAGACTGCGTCTGTTATTATCTCAGTGAGTTTCGTTTCTGTGACTGCTATGATGTATGGGGACTTCTCATTGATTCTTTCATGCCACTCCTCATATTTATGCGTTATTCCATCTGCGTTCGGCCTAGGGGGGTTTATGGTGTGGGTTGGGTTTGTAATGGGGGGTTGAGGGCAGAGTGCCCAAAGGGAGCTACTGTAGGGGTGAGGCTTGTGATGTGTGGGGTGGGGGCAGAGGGAACAGTGTGTGGGTTTTGGCTTAGATTGTTCATTTTCATTGGGGTTGTGACAGTGTGGGTGTTGTGGTGAGGGGGTTGGGGGCACAGTGCCCATATGGGGCTGCTGTAGGGGTGGGGTTTGTGATGTGGGGTATTGGTTTAGATTGTTCAGTTGTCATGGTTGGAGTCCTTCTGCAGGTGTTTCTGTAAAGTGTGTTTGCTCTTCCATCTGAGTCTGGTTCTGCTCATCTTCATCAATGCATCTCGTTCCTCCTTTTATCTTTGCACCCTCTCTCTCACTATCGTCTTTTCTTCTTGTGTTCTGTCGTGATTGAGGAACACTCTCCAGGACTCTGGATTGTCCCTCAGTCGTGCTTTCTCCTGCAGGATCCTGTTTCAAGCTGATTTTGCCTTGAAAATTATTTTGACAGGCTATTTCCTTCCACTCGCAAACCACCCAATTCTCCAAAAATTTGTCACCTGGGTCATGTCTCCCTCATCTATTGCTTTCATGATACCTTCGATCGATTTCTTCTCCCCCTGGTTTCTTTCATCGTAGGTTTCCCCTTTGACTTCTTGGAGCCCGCAGACAAACACTGACCTCTCCCTCTCCTCCTCCTACTGTGTCTCCCTTTCTATCTTCTGAGATGTTTTAGTTCCTTCCATCAAAACATTCCTGCCTTCAATCACTGCTCTTGCTGCAGCCCCTATGCTCAGTGGACTGTCTTCCCTGCTCAGCTGTTCCTTGCCACTGCAGTTGTCTGTTGGAGTCTCTGCATATGTCATAGCTCCTTCATTGTCTTGAGGTCTCTCATTTGATCTTAGTGTGTTGATCTTTTCCTGGATCCCTACAGTCCCCTTGTCTGTGAGTGGTATAGTTTCTGATGTCATGTCTGTTCTGTCATTTGTCTCTCTAATCTGTTTCAGGTTTTTTAGTTCTTCATCTAAGCACTTTATCTTATCTTCTGCTGCTAAGATTTGTAGTCCCCTCTTCCTGCTCCCTTCAGCTATCTTCTCCTTCATTTTCTTGCCAAGCTCTGCTAGCATCCTTCTCCACTCTTCCTCCATTTTTTTTTTTGATTTCTACCTCCCAAACTTCCCTTCCAGGTTCTTCTCTGCCGGGTTCATCCACCAGACCCCTGGGCCTCCGCCCTCTTGGGTTACCTTTTCTTTTTTTAACCACAGAGAGGAGCTTATGTATTTTCAGAGTGTGTGTGGGGGGGAGGGTGAGGGAAGAGGGGGAAGCCCGGGGGAAGGGGTAGGAGAGAGAGGTGTAGGTGTGTGTGTGTGTGTGTGTGTGTGTGTGTGTGTGTGTGTGTGCGTGTGTGTGTGTGTGTGTGTGTGCATGTGTGGAGGAAGATAAAGGGGAGTAAGGGGAAGAAGAGGGGGGGGGAAGTTGTAAGAGGAAGACAGATGAGGATAGGTAGGGAGGGGGACAGGTAGACAGATCTGGAGGTGGTGAGAGAGGGGGAAAGGGAGTAGAGGGAGAGGGAGAGAGAGAGAGAAAGGGGGAAGGGAAGAAGGGAAAGAGGAGGGAAGAGAGAGAGAGGAGGGAAAAGAGAGTGAGAGGAGGAATGGGAGCTAGGGATCCTTAACCTTGTCAAACCCTGTGTAGAAAAGAGAGAGAGAGAGAGAGAGAGAGAGAGAGAGAGAGAGAGAGAGAGAGAGAGAAACAGAGTACACACACGTACATATACACGCTTGTACATGTATGTACGTATGTGTACATGTGTATGTGACATACACAAGTACACATACATATGCGTTTGTTTTGGGTTTGGGTGCATGGGTGGACGTGTGTGTCGTTCATATGCATACATATGAACGCTTGTGAATGTTTGCACAGTCCACATGTACATGTGTTGCTCTGACCTGACGCTGACCTGACGCTGACCTAACACTGACCTGACGCTGACCTGACGCTGACCTGACGCTGACCTGACGCTGACCTAACAACCGCCTAGTCACTTGTACTTTCAAAGTTTATCCTTCTTCCTAGAATACCTACTTCCTAGATGCCTAGTTACTTAGTGTGAGTGAGAGAGAGATAGACTGTACCCGGCAAATACTTGTCTTCGCTTACTCCTCCTTAGCCATTCTACCTGTCAGTGATACTAAGTCTACCCTCTGCTTCTACAAGTACCTGAAGAAACACGTGTGTATGTATGTGTGTGTGTGTGTGTGTGTGTGTGTGTGTGTGTGTGTGTGTGTGTGTGTGTGTGTGTGTGTGTGTGTGTGTGTGTGTGTGTGTGTTTGTGTATGTGCACGTAGGTATTTGCGTGTGTGCGTTCGTTTGTGTGTAGTGGTAGTGTCCCACACTAGCTTCCCTTCATGTCATACCTTGACTCACCTATTAAATGCTAGTAAATACTATTTATTCTAATTCTGATAGCTTTCAGGAGTGAGTGACCCTTAGTTTCCATTATGCAGAGACTGGTGCTATTGACCCCGTGCGACTCTCAGCTAGGTGAATATTATGTGCGTCTGGCAGAAAAGGTTCCAAGAGCCCTATCGTACCTCTTCTTAAAGCTATGTATGGATCCTGCCTCCACTACTTCACACTCTAAATTGTTTCACTTCCTGACAACACTAAGATTGAAGAAATGCTTCCTAACATCAATATGACTCATCTGAGTTTTGAACTTCCTGTTGTGCGTTCCTATTTCCCATGTCTGAAACATTCTGTCTCTGTTCACATTGTCAATTCCTCTCAGTATTTGCACGTCGTTATCATATCCTTTCATGTCATTTTGTTCTCCTATGTCATCAGTTTAAGTTCCCTTAACCACTCCTAAAATGATGTACCCTAGCTCAGGGACTAGTCTTGTTAAAAACCACTGCACTTTCTCCAAGTTCTTGACTTGCTTGACTAGGTGTGGGTTCCATAATAGTGTTGCTTAATCCAATAAAGGCCTGACGTACACCGTGAACAGTGTCGTGAATCACTCCTTACTTAGATGTCATTGATATGGCAGCCACACATTTGCCTCAGGATTTATTTTGTCAGCATGTGGCTCAGGATATATGCTCGGTACGATACTCACTTCAAGGTCCTTCTCCTTGTGTGAGGTTCGCAACCTCTGGCCCGTGAGCCTGTACTCCGTCTGCTGTCTTCTTTTTCCATCCCAAGCTCTATAACTATGCAATTTCCAACATTCATACGATTCATCTGAGTTTGCAGCTTCTTCTTGTGCCCTTATATTCCTGTTTTTCGCCCCTCTGGAGTTTACCTGGAGAGAGTTCCGGGGGTCAACGCCCCCGCGGCCCGGTCTGTGACCAGGCCTCCTGGTGGATCAGAGCCTGATCAACCAGGCTGTTGCTGCTGGCTGCACGCAAACCAACGTACGAGCCACAGCCTGGCTGATCAGGAACTGACTTTAGGTGCTTGTCCAGTGCCAGCTTGAAGACTGCCAGGGGTCTGTTGGTAATCCCCCTTATGTGTGCTGGGAGGCAGTTGAACAGTCTCGGGCCCCTGACACTTATTGTATGGTCTCTTAACGTGCTAGTGACACCTCTGCTTTTCATTGGGGGGATGGTGCATCGTCTGCCAAGTCTTTTGCTTTCGTAGTGAGTGATTTTCGTGTGCATGTTCGGTACTAGTCCCTCTAGGATTTTCCAGGTGTATATAATCATGTATCTCTCCCTCCTGCGTTCCAGGGAATACAGGTTTAGGAACCTCAAGCGCTCCCAGTAATTGAGGTGTTTTATCTCCGTTATGCGCGCCGTGAAAGTTCTCTGTACATTTTCTAGGTCAGCAATTTCACCTGCCTTGAAAGGTGCTGTTAGTGTGCAGCAATATTCCAGCCTAGATAGAACAAGTAACCTGAGGAGTGTCATCATGGGCTTGGCCTCCCTAGTTTTGAAGGTTCTCATTACCCATCCTGTCATTTTTCTAGCAGATGCGATTGATAATGTTATGGTCCTTGAAGGTGAGATCCTCCGACATGATCACTCCCAGGTCTTTGACGTTGGTGTTTCGCTCTATTTTGTGGCCAGAATTTGTTTTGTACTCTGATGAAGATTTAATTTCCTCATGTTTACCATATCTGAGTAATTGAAATTTCTCATCGTTGAACTTCATATTGTTTTCTGCAGCCCACTGAAAGATTTGGTTGATGTCCGCCTGGAGCCTTGCAGTGTCTGCAATGAAAGACACTGTCATGCAGATTCGGGTGTCATCTGCAAAGGAAGACACGGTGCTGTGGCTGACAACCTTTTCTATGTCGGATATAAGGATGATGGCTTCTATAACATAGCTGAACCAATCGCCAAGAAACTTCTTCATCGCTATCCCACATAAGAACATAGAACACTGCAGAAGGTCTACTCACAACTTGTCCAATACCCCTGCCAAGCTACCCAAGACTCTATAACCCCACCCGGTAGATCATCAGATGCAGCATTCTCCACTTGACCTCAACATTCTGAACATGACTATAAATACTCTCGTACCTTCCAACCCCAGGTAGATCCGTGTGTGACTTGAAAAAGCCCACTGTGTGGGTGAAACGTTGTCAATAAAGGATCACATTATACTTATATATATATATATATATATATATATATATATATATATATATATATATATATATATATATATATATATATATATATATATATATATATATATATATATATATATATATATATATATATATATATATATATATATATATATATATATATATATATATATATATATATATATATATATATATATATATATATATATATGTCGTGCCGAATAGGCAGAACTTGCGATCTTGGCTTAAATAGCAACGCTCATCTTGCCATATAGGACAAGGACAAGTGAAAATTTGTGTATGCAATAATTTCGCCAAAATCATTCTGAACCTAACGAAAAAAATATATTTCACTGTGTTTGTTTAGTATTAAATTATTGTAAACAAATCTAAAATATATTTAGTTGGGTTAGGCTAAAATAAATTGCGCTTGTTATAATAAGGTTAGGTAAGTTTTCTAAGTTTCTTTTGGTGCAAAATTATAAATT
>NW_027198955.1:15000-37512 GCF_038502225.1 Cherax quadricarinatus
CGATTGGTAGAAACTATTTCACATTTGGTGGGGTTTAAAGATAGGCCCAGGCTTTCTCCCATGTCTTTAATTTTTCTGATGTCCTCTAGGAGAGATTCTGTTGTACCAGCTAGGGTACCATCATCCAAGAACCAGATATTGAGCTCACTGGAGAGTGCTTCTGTGACTTCCTTGATGACCAAACAGAATAGAAAGGGGGCAAAAGGGCTCCTGTTGCACACCCTCACACGAGTCAATTTCATGGTCCCCAAACAATAGTTTGGAAGTCACACTATAACACGATTCTATGAAGGGATAGAGGGAAGGGAAGTGTCTATAAACTGCTTGGAGAGCAGCATCCCTTCTGACTGAGATGAAAGCGTTGGCAAAGTCCAATTTGATCAAGGCTTTTTCATCTGACATGTTGTTGATATATACTCGTGCTGCGTTGACAGCTGCTTCACAGCCCTGTTGAACACCAAAACCGAGCTGAGTTGGTTTCAACATTGCAGCAGCCTCTTGACTCACCCTTCTTACTGCAGCCTTGGCGACTAGGCGCCGAAGGGTGTTGCCCACTGCAATGGGCCTGATTCCTCCATCCTTTTTCTGGAGGGCACACAATGAGGCACCAAAGAAAAGGGGTCTAATGGCCTCTGGGACACTGCCAGCCAGGCACAGGTTGGAAAATTTGGTGAGTTCAGACAGCAGCCTCTCTGAAACATCACCAAGTGCTGGACTGAGCATTTGTTTTAAGTGTTGAGGCCTTAAACCGGTGAAACCTCCTGCTGAGCCCTGTGGAAATGACATAGCAGCTTTATACACATCAGCATCCTGTAAGGTTAGATGTTCTTCGCCTGCTGCAATGTCAGGGAGGTCAATGTTGGTACTGGGAGCCCTGGGTGGATGTTTGTCCTTCAGAGCTTATGCCGCACTGACGTCGTTAGGAGCGATGGTATCCTCATTGGTTATGAACCTCAGTGCTCCAATAGTATTTCCCCCTTATATTTTTTTGCTAATTTGGGCTCTGATTTTTGAGGCGTCGGGTGTCCTGTTGTTGGCATTTGCCCGGTGGGTGTTTGTCGCTCTAGGAGGGAGATGGACGAGGTTGTCATCCTTCGGGAATGCATTTATTGCCCTAATAACATGTGTTGCTAGTGACTTGTCCCTCCTTGGTGGGACAGCCAAACAGGCATTGCCAAAAAGCAGCAGGTTGTGCCAGGATCTGTTGTTTGAAGGAGCATCGTTGACTTTCTTCAGAAGGTCAGTGAATTTGCTAGCAGCTTGAGGGCGAGCTGCTTTGGGGATGTGTGTCAGAGTCCTGGTGGATGTTAATTTGATTGCAGATTTGAGGTCCTCTGTAGAGGTGAAGTCACGGTAGCTGTCAGTGCTGTCTGCTGGGAGGGGCTGTTGGTTGTTCTCATTTGGAGCTCTCCTGGAGCCTAGACATCCATTGTGTGCACGGATGTTGCCAGTTGAGGGATTGAGTGCACATTCCCTGTAACACCCGGCAGATGCCGGGTGTGTTACAGGGCTTTGGCTCTGTCGTAAAGATTCCTGGGAGCTCGGGACTTCTTGTGACATTGCTGACAACGTGGGGCTGGGAGGGCGCCAGCTGTGGGGTAACGGGTGAAGGACAGCATGGATGCAAGGGGGATGAGGGTAGGGGAGTAGGGAGCAGCAGAGCTAGTAATTGGTGGGGCACTAAACGGCAACACCCTTGGTCAGGAAGTCAATTGGCCTAGGCTGGGATGAGGGGAGGGAAACAGGGATGGGGGACGGCGGGAGTGGTCCTGTGTGTTCGTTCAAGATGCACATCACTGGCTAACTTTTGCTAATTGTTATACACTTATTATTCCATTTAGAAAAAACCCTCGCCATTTGGCACACTAATCACCATGCTCTCACTATTAACCGAGGTGTTCTTCTGTTCAGCATCCAATGACGGTGCCGTGAGCGACCACTTCCAAACGCAGAGGTAAACAAAACCGCCTCCACACCACCGCTGGCAGGGTCCCCTCAATGCGCCTCCTACTCCCCAAATCCCAACATGCACACTGCACTTTCACTGATACAGAAGCAACGGTCTGATGCAGAGGATTGTCACAACTCTGTAATCTCCGGTGGATACTCACGATGATGTCTGCCGAAACTGGCCCATGTAAACCATGTTGGTTCTTGGTTTACACACAAAATGTATGGAGCACCACAAACTGGCTCCCTCCCTCCACGCCGTATATATATATATATATATATATATATATATATATATATATATATATATATATATATATATATATATATATATATATATATATATATATATATATATATATATATATATATATATATATATATATATATATATATATATATATATATATATATATATATATATATAGGGAGGTACCACCTCTAGAACTGTTATAGGGACCCTCATCCTCAGAGAAAAGAATAAACTTGCTTCAGGGAAAACTCAAGGTTCTCCCTGAAGCTGTTTGAGAATTTTCTCCTACCACCCCCTATATTTTATATATATTTTATTTAAAGACAAAATACATTGACAAAACATTCACAAAAATACGATAGAAAGTAAAACAACATAGGTAACTCAGAGCTACATCTCGAATACTTCGTCCAGCTCCCCGGCGGTGGGCCGCGTGCCCAGAATGCTGCAGGCATTTCCTCTCTGGATCGCAACACTGAGTCTCTGAAAGAGGAAGCTGGTCGCCCTGTGGTCCTTGGTTTCTATGATGAGCTTTTCACCCAGCTCTATTAGGAACTTTAGAGCACACTTGCCCCATGCTCCAAGGGTCTCCGACCCTATTGGGATGAAGTTATAGCAAGGGGGAAGGTCTTCATATTTGCGGATCTTCTGGGTCTCCCTGTGGCTGGCAGCTCCACCCCCTTCCACTACGGAGTATGGCAAGTAGGTGTCTGCCAATGTGGCGGCACATGTGTAGTCCCAGGCAATCTGCTTTCCATCCTTCCAAGGTAGCATAGTGGCTCCATCAGGACGCTTTTGACTTCCGTCAGACCTCTGCACTTGGGGTTCCCGTTGAGCTGGGCAACGGGCTGTGGCGAGGCTTCTCTTTATGATGTCATTGACCTCCTCATGCCTGGCATACTTCCCTTCTGCTGTGTGACACACGAGACCATGAAGTCCGAATTGATCAGCTGTCGCCCTGCCGCAAATACACCTATGTTCGGTGAGGATGGGGGCGGCTAGGCGAAGAGCAACACCAATCCGAATGGCCTGTGGGTCTAGTCGAGTGCCCAAGGAGGAATTGGGAACAGCTAACAGGAAATCTCCTGAGTGTGGTGCCTTCACTGCCAGGAGACGAGCTTTGTCCTTTCCTGAGGCGTTGGAGAGCATTGTGTTGGCGATTTTTTCCATGATCGGTTTGTCCCAGTGGGACTGTTTGTGTTCTTTGGGAGGAGCTGGTCTACTGGAGGAATCTGTAAGGGTGTCCCACCGAATCGCTGCTTCAGTAAACCTGGGGTCTTGAGCTCCTACCACGTCTCTCAAGCGTTCGGGAACAATCTTCTTGACTAATGCACTGGAAGCCAAACACGAAGACAGAAAAGCAGGTAAAGCAACATGCGTTGCTTTGCGCACCCCTATACCTCCCAGTCGCACTGGGAGGGTTGCCTGATCCCATTGCTGATCCTCTAGTGACAGGTTCAGTGCCTTCTTAAGGGTTGACCTCAGGTGTGCGTCATATTCGTAGTGTTGGGTTGTCAAAAGAGGGTGCACACCTCAGGAAGATATATATATATATATATATATATATATATATATATATATATATATATATATATATATATATATATATATATATATATATATATATATATATATATATATATATATATATATATATATATATATATATATATATATATATAAAAAGAGGATAAATAAGTATACAAGATATGATGTAGGGCGAAATGACAGTAGTTTGTTGGATTATGTATTGGTAGATAAAAGACTGTTGAGTAGACTTCAGGATGTACATGTTTATAGAGGGGCCACAGATATATCAGATCACTTTCTAGTTGTAGCTACACTGAGAGTAAAAGGTAGATGGGATACAAGGAGAATAGAAGCATCAGGGAAGAGAGAGGTGAAGGTTTATAAACTAAAAGAGGAGGCAGTTAGGTTAAGATATAAACAGCTATTGGAGGATAGATGGGCTAATGAGAGCATAGGCAATGGGGTCGAAGAGGTATGGGGTAGGTTTAAAAATGTAGTGTTAGAGTGTTCAGCAGAAGTTTGTGGTTACAGGAAAGTGGGTGCAGGAGGGAAGAGGAGCGATTGGTGGAATGATGATGTAAAGAGAGTAGTAAGGGAGAAAAAGTTAGCATGTGAGAAGTTTTTACAAAGTAGAAGTGATGCAAGGAGGGAAGAGTATATGGAGAAAAAGAGAAAGGTTAAGAGAGTGGTGAAGCAATGTAAAAAGAGAGCAAATGAGAGAGTGGGTGAGATGTTATCAACAAATTTTGTTGAAAATAAGAAAAAGTTTTGGAGTGAGATTAACAAGTTAAGAAAGCCTAGAGAACAAATGGATTTGTCAGTTAAAAATAGGAGAGGAGAGTTATTAAATGGAGAGTTAGAGGTATTGGGAAGATGGAGGAAATATTTTGAGGAATTGTTAAATGTTGATGAAGATAGGGAAGCTGTGATTTCGTGTATAGGGGAAGGAGGAATAACATCTTGTAGGAGTGAGGAAGAGCCAGTTGTGAGTGTGGGGGAAGTTCGTGAGGCAGTAGGTAAAATGAAAGGGGGTAAGGCAACCGGGATTGATGGGATAAAGACAGAAATGTTAAAAGCAGGTGGGGATATAGTTTTGGAGTGGTTGGTGCAATTATTTAATAAATGTATGGAAGAGGGTAAGGTACCTAGGGATTGGCAGAGAGCATGCATAGTTCCTTTGTATAAAGGCAAAGGGGATAAAAGAGAGTGCAAAAATTATAGGGGGATAAGTCTGTTGAGTATACCTGGTAAAGTGTATGGTAGAGTTATAATTGAAAGAATTAAGAGTAAGACGGAGAATAGGATAGCAGATGAACAAGGAGGCTTTAGGAAAGGTAGGGGGTGTCTGGACCAGGTGTTTACAGTGAAACATATAAGTGAACAGTATTTAGATAAGGCTAATGAGGTCTTTGTGGCATTTATGGATTTAGAAAAGGCGTATGACAGGGTGGATAGTGGGGCAATGTGGCAGATGTTGCAAGTGTATGGTGTAGGAGGTAGGTTACTGAAAGCAGTGAAGAGTTTTTACGAGGATAGTGAGGCTCAAGTTAGAGTATGTAGGAAAGAGGGAAATTTTTTCCCAGTAAAAGTAGGCCTTAGATAAGGATGTGTGATGTCACCGTGGTTGTGTAATATATTTATAGATGGGGTTGTAAGAGAAGTAAATGCGAGGGTCTTGGCAAGAGGCATGGAGTTAAAAGATAAAGAATCACACACAAAGTGGGAGTTGTCACAGCTGCTCTTTGCTGATGACACTGTGCTCTTGGGAAATTCTGAAGAGAAGTTGCAGAGATTGGTGGATGAATTCGGTAGGGTGTGCAAAAGAAGAAAATTAAAGGTGAATACAGGAAAGAGTAAGGTTATGAGGATAACAAAAAGATTAGGTGATGAAAGATTAAATATCAGATTGGAGGGAGAGAGTATGGAGGAGGTGAACGTATTCAGATATTTGGGAGTGGACGTGTCAGCGGATGGATCTATGAAAGATGAGGTGAATCATAGAATTGATGAGGGAAAAAGAGTGAGTGGTGCACTTAGGAGTCTGTGGAAACAAAGAACTTTGTCCTTGGAGGCAAAGAGGGGAATGTATGAGAGTATAGTTTTACCAATGCTCTTATATGGGTGTGAAGCGTGGGTGATGAATGTTGCAGCGAGGAGAAGGCTGGAGGCAGTGGAGATGTCATGTCTGAGGGCAATGTGTGGTGTGAATATAATGCAGAGAATTCGTAGTTTGGAAGTTAGGAGGAGGTGCGGGATTACCAAAACTGTTATCCAGAGGGCTGAGGAAGGGTTGTTGAGGTGGTTCGGACATGTAGAGAGAATGGAGCGAAACAGAATGACTTCAAGAGTGTATCAGTCTGTAGTGGAAGGAAGGCGGGGTAGGGGTCGGCCTAGGAAAGGTTGGAGGGAGGGGGTAAAGGAGGTTTTGTGTGCGAGGGGCTTGGACTTCCAGCAGGCATGCGTGAGCGTGTTTGATAGGAGTGAATGGAGACAAATGGTTTTTAATACTTGACGTGCTGTTGGAGTGTGAGCAAAGTAACATTTATGAAGGGATTCAGGGAAACCGGCAGGCCGGACTTGAGTCCTGGAGATGGGAAGTACAGTGCCTGCACTCTGAAAGAGGGGTGTTAATGTTGCAGTTTAAAAACTGTAATATATATATATATATATATATATATATATATATATATATATATATATATATATATATATATATTTGAGGAATTGTTAAATGTTGATGAAGATAGGGAAGCTGTGATTTCGTGTATAGGACAAGGAGGAATAACATCTTGTAGGAGTGAGGAAGAGCCAGTTGTGAGTGTGGGGGAAGTTCGTGAGGCAGTAGGTAAAATGAAAGGGGGTAAGGCAGCCGGGATTGATGGGATAAAGATAGAAATGTTAAAAGCAGGTGGGGATATAGTTTTGGAGTGGTTGGTGCAATTATTTAATAAATGTATGGAAGAGGGTAAGGTACCTAGGGATTGGCAGAGAGCATGCATAGTTCCTTTGTATAAAGGCAAAGGGGATAAAAGAGAGTGCAAAAATTATAGGGGGATAAGTCTGCTGAGTATACCTGGTAAAGTGTATGGTAGAGTTATTATTGAAAGAATTAAGAGTAAGACGGAGAATAGGATAGCAGATGAACAAGGAGGCTTTAGGAAAGGTAGGGGGTGTGTGGACCAGGTGTTTACAGTGAAACATATAAGTGAACAGTATTTAGATAAGGCTAAAGAGGTCTTTGTGGCATTTATGGATTTGGAAAAGGCGTATGACAGGGTGGATAGGGGGGCAATGTGGCAGATGTTGCAAGTGTATGGTGTAGGAGGTAGGTTACTGAAAGCAGTGAAGAGTTTTTACGAGGATAGTGAGGCTCAAGTTAGAGTATGTAGGAAAGAGGGAAATTATTTCCCAGTAAAAGTAGGCCTTAGACAAGGATGTGTGATGTCACCGTGGTTGTTTAATATATTTATAGATGGGGTTGTAAGAGAAGTAAATGCGAGGGTCTTGGCAAGAGGCGTGGAGTTAAAAGATAAAGAATCACACACAAAGTGGGAGTTGTCACAGCTGCTCTTTGCTGATGACACTGTGCTCTTGGGAGATTCTGAAGAGAAGTTGCAGAGATTGGTGGATGAATTTGGTAGGGTGTGCAAAAGAAGAAAATTAAAGGTGAATACAGGAAAGAGTAAGGTTATGAGGATAACAAAAAGATTAGGTGATGAAAGATTGAATATCAGATTGGAGGGAGAGAGTATGGAGGAGGTGAATGTATTCAGATATTTGGGAGTGGACGTGTCAGCGGATGGGTCTATGAAAGATGAGGTGAATCATAGAATTGATGAGGGGAAAAGAGTGAGTGGTGCACTTAGGAGTCTGTGGAGACAAAGAACTTTGTCCTTGGAGGCAAAGAGGGGAATGTATGAGAGTATAGTTTTACCAACGCTCTTATATGGGTGTGAAGCATGGGTGATGAATGTTGCAGCGAGGAGAAGGCTGGAGGCAGTGGAGATGTCATGTCTGAGGGCAATGTGTGGTGTGAATATAATGCAGAGAATTCGTAGTTTGGAAGTTAGGAGGAGGTGCGGGATTACCAAAACTGTTGTCCAGAGGGCTGAGGAAGGGTTGTTGAGGTGGTTCGGACATGTAGAGAGAATGGAGCGAAACAGAATGACTTCAAGAGTGTATCAGTCTGTAGTGGAAGGAAGGCGGGGTAGGGGTCGGCCTAGGAAAGGTTGGAGGGAGGGGGTAAAGGAGGTTTTGTGTGCGAGGGGCTTGGACTTCCAGCAGGCATGCGTGAGCGTGTTTGATAGGAGTGAATGGAGACAAATGGTTTTTAATACTTGACGTGCTGTTGGAGTGTGAGCAAAGTAACATTTATGAAGGGGTTCAGGGAAACCGGCAGGCCGGACTTGAGTCCTGGAGATGGGAAGTACAGTGCCTGCACTCTGAAGGAGGGGTGTTAATGTTGCAGTTTAAAAACTGTAGTGTAAAGCACCCTTCTGGCAAGACAGTGATGGAGTGAATGATGGTGAAAGTTTTTCTTTTTCGGGCCACCCTGCCTTGGTGGGAATCGGCCAGTGTGATAATAAAAAAAAAATATATATATATATATATATATATATATATATATATATATATACATAAATATATATATATATATATATAAATATATATATATATATAAATATATATATATATAAATATATATATATATATATATATATATATATTATATATATATATTATATATATATATATTATATATATATATATATATATATATATATATCAGTGGGGGGAAATAAATGGGATTAAATCTGGAGTATCTGAGAGAGTTAGAGCAAAGGAAGGGGTAGCAGTAATGTTAAATGATCAGTTATGGAAGGAGAAAAGAGAATATGAATGTGTAAATTCAAGAATTATGTGGATTAAAGTAAAGGTTGGATGCGAGAAGTGGGTCATAATAAGCGTGTATGCACCTGGAGAAGAGAGGAATGCAGAGGAGAGAGAGAGATTTTGGGAGATGTTAAGTGAATGTATAGGAGCCTTTGAACCAAGTGAGAGAGTAATTGTGGTAGGGGACTTGAATGCTAAAGTAGGAGAAACTTTTAGAGAGGGTGTGGTAGGTAAGTTTGGGGTGCCAGGTGTAAATGATAATGGGAGCCCTTTGATTGAACTTTGTATAGAAAGGGGTTTAGTTATAGGTAATACATATTTTAAGAAAAAGAGGATAAATAAGTATACACGATATGATGTAGGGCGAAATGACAGTAGTTTGTTGGATTATGTATTGGTAGATAAAAGACTGTTGAGTAGACTTCAGGATGTACATGTTTATAGAGGGGCCACAGATATATCAGATCACTTTCTAGTTGTAGCTACACTGAGAGTAAAAGGTAGATGGGATACAAGGAGAATAGAAGCATCAGGGAAGAGAGAGGTGAAGGTTTATAAACTAAAAGAGGAGGCAGTTAGGGTAAGATATAAACAGCTATTGGAGGATAGATGGGCTAATGAGAGCATAGGCAATGGGGTCGAAGAGGTATGGGGTAGGTTTAAAAATGTAGTGTTAGAGTGTTCAGCAGAAGTTTGTGGTTACAGGAAAGTGGGTGCAGGAGGGAAGAGGAGCGATTGGTGGAATGATGATGTAAAGAGAGTAGTAAGGGAGAAAAAGTTAGCATATGAGAAGTTTTTACAAAGTAGAAGTGATGCAAGGAGGGAAGAGTATATGGAGAAAAAGAGAGAGGTTAAGAGAGTGGTGAAGCAATGTAAAAAGAGAGCAAATGAGAGAGTGGGTGAGATGTTATCAACAAATTTTGTTGAAAATAAGAAAAAGTTTTGGAGTGAGATTAACAAGTTAAGAAAGCCTAGAGAACAAATGGATTTGTCAGTTAAAAATAGGAGAGGAGAGTTATTAAATGGAGAGTTAGAGGTATTGGGAAGATGGAAGGAATATTTTGAGGAATTGTTAAATGTTGATGAAGATAGGGAAGCTGTGATTTCGTGTATAGGGCAAGGAGGAATAACATCTTGTAGGAGTGAGGAAGAGCCAGTTGTGAGTGTGGGGGAAGTTCGTGAGGCAGTAGGTAAAATGAAAGGGGGTAAGGCAGCCGGGATTGATGGGATAAAGATAGAAATGTTAAAAGCAGGTGGGGATATAGTTTTGGAGTGGTTGGTGCAATTGTTTAATAAATGTATGGAAGAGGGTAAGGTACCTAGGGATTGGCAGAGAGCATGCATAGTTCCTTTGTATAAAGGCAAAGGGGATAAAAGAGAGTGCAAAAATTATAGGGGGATAAGTCTGTTGAGTGTACCTGGTAAAGTGTATGGTAGAGTTATAATTGAAAGAATTAAGAGTAAGACGGAGAATAGGATAGCAGATGAACAAGGAGGCTTTAGGAAAGGTAGGGGGTGTGTGGACCAGGTGTTTACAGTGAAACATATAAGTGAACAGTATTTAGATAAGGCTAAAGAGGTCTTTGTGGCATTTATGGATTTGGAAAAGGCGTATGACAGGGTGGATAGGGGGGCAATGTGGCAGATGTTGCAAGTGTATGGTGTAGGAGGTAGGTTACTGAAAGCAGTGAAGAGTTTTTACGAGGATAGTGAGGCTCAAGTTAGAGTATGTAGGAAAGAGGGAAATTTTTTCCCAGTAAAAGTAGGCCTTAGACAAGGATGTGTGATGTCACCGTGGTTGTTTAATATATTTATAGATGGGGTTGTAAGAGAAGTAAATGCGAGGGTCTTGGCAAGAGGCGTGGAGTTAAAAGATAAAGAATCACACACAAAGTGGGAGTTGTCACAGCTGCTCTTTGCTGATGACACTGTGCTCTTGGGAGATTCTGAAGAGAAGTTGCAGAGATTGGTGGATGAATTTGGTAGGGTGTGCAAAAGAAGAAAATTAAAGGTGAATACAGGAAAGAGTAAGGTTATGAGGATAACAAAAAGATTAGGTGATGAAAGATTGAATATCAGATTGGAGGGAGAGAGTATGGAGGAGGTGAACGTATTCAGATATTTGGGAGTGGACGTGTCAGCGGATGGGTCTATGAAAGATGAGGTGAATCATAGAATTGATGAGGGAAAAAGAGTGAGTGGTGCACTTAGGAGTCTGTGGAGACAAAGAACTTTGTCCTTGGAGGCAAAGAGGGGAATGTATGAGAGTATAGTTTTACCAACGCTCTTATATGGGTGTGAAGCGTGGGTGATGAATGTTGCAGCGAGGAGAAGGCTGGAGGCAGTGGAGATGTCATGTCTGAGGGCAATGTGTGGTGTGAATATAATGCAGAGAATTCGTAGTTTGGAAGTTAGGAGGAGGTGCGGGATTACCAAAACTGTTGTCCAGAGGGCTGAGGAAGGGTTGTTGAGGTGGTTCGGACATGTAGAGAGAATGGAGCGAAACAGAATGACTTCAAGAGTGTATCAGTCTGTAGTGGAAGGAAGGCGGGGTAGGGGTCGGCCTAGGAAGGGTTGGAGGGAGGGGGTAAAGGAGGTTTTGTGTGCGAGGGGCTTGGACTTCCAGCAGGCATGCTTGAGCGTGTTTGATAGGAGTGAATGGAGACAAATGGTTTTTAATACTTGACGTGCTGTTGGAGTGTGAGCAAAGTAACATTTATGAAGGGATTCAGGGAAACCGGCAGGCCGGACTTGAGTCCTGGAGATGGGAAGTACAGTGCCTGCACTCTGAAGGAGGGGTGTTAATGTTGCAGTTTAAAAACTGTAGTGTAAAGCACCCTTCTGGCAAGACAGTGATGGAGTGAATGATGGTGAAAGTTTTTCTTTTTCGGGCCACCCTGCCTTGGTGGGAATCGGCCGGTGTGATAAAAAAAAAAAAAAAAAAAAAAAAAATATATATATATATATATATATATATATATATATATATATATATATATATGCCGAATTCTAAGATTATTTTGGTGCAAAATTAAAATTTTTACATTAACATTAATGAAAAAAATATATCTTTAAACGTTTAAGAGAAAATTTCAGAAAGGACTTAATTTTAAATGAGTTCTTGCTAATTGACCAGTTTTACATATTCGGCACGACATATATATATATATATATATATATATATATATATATATATATATATATATATATATATATATATATATATATATATATATATATATATATATATAATATATATATATATATATATATATATATATATATATATATATATATATATATATATATATATATATATATATATATATATATATATATATATATATATATGTCGTGCCGAATAGGCAGAACTTGCGATCTTGGCTTAAATAGCAACGCTCATCTTGCCATATAGGACAAGCGAAAATTTGTGTATGCAATAATTTCGCCAAAATCATTCTGAACCTAACGAAAAAAATATATTTCACTGTGTTTGTTTAGTATTAAATTATTGTAAACAAATCTAAAATATATTTAGTTGGGTTAGGCTAAAATAAATTGTTCTTGTTATAATAAGGTTAGGTAAGTTTTCTAAGATTCTTTTGGAGCAAAATTAAATTTTTTTACATTAACATTAATGAAAAAAATATATCTTTAAACGTATAAGAGAAAATTTTAGAAAGGACTTAATTTTAAATGAGTTCTTGCTAATTGACCAGTTTTACATATTCGGCACGACATATATATATATATATGTATTATATATATATATATATATATATATATATATATATATATATATATATATATATATATATATATATATATATATATATAATACAGAGATACATTGTTGATATAAAGGTGGCATATACGGTACATGTTGTTACTTGTGTATCACCGATTATAGGGCGAAGATCTCATCCAGCTCCTCAGAGCTGGGGCGTGTGCCCAAAATACAAATAGCATTACCCCTTTGAACAGCCGCACTGAGCCGCTGGAACAGAAAACTAGCTGCCCTGGGATCCCTAGTTACCCTGATGAGTATTTTTAGCAGCTCCTTAAGGAATTTAGATGCATTCTTTCCCCATTCAAGATTGATGGACTGACCACATCGACCCAAGGTTGAGGGACTGATTACCTCATTCTCCTCCTGTTCTTCAAGATTCTCCTTTGTATGGACTGATGAAGCCACTGTGTGGCGAAACGTTTCTTCAATAAAGATACCCAAGAGTTGCACATGTGTCTAATTCATCAACATATCTGTTCTCTGAACCATTCATCCACCACCTTGTTGTTGATAATGATTTGATGACATCTCCATGAATGGTTGACTTGAGTATACTCCACCGATGCGTTGAAGCAGAGAAAAAATTAAAGAGTGCTTGTAAAAGTCCAAAAAATGAAACTGCAGCGACACAACACTCCGCAGCACATGACCCAACAAGATTAAGAGAATGTGCTGAGCAGGGCACATATTCGGCAAGTGGGTTGATTTGCTTGATACGGGCTTGCAATCCATTATATTTACCCGACATGTTACTTGCATTGTCGTAGCTCTGGCCACGGCAATCCATAATAGAGAGATCATGTTCAAGCAGAGTATCCAGTACTACATTCATCATTGTTTCTCCATCATGGCCTGAAAGAGGAATGAATTTTATAAAGCGCTCTACAGGCTTACCACTGGAGTCGACAAAGCGAACAATGAATGTCAATTGATCTGTATGTGAAATATTTGGTATTGAATCTACACTTATTGCAAAGTATTTTGCAGTTTTCACAGCTGCTATGATGTTATTGAGGACCTTCTTAGTCATCAGTTCAATAAATTCATTGCATATAGTAGATGACATGTAAGATACAGTGCCTCTTCCTGCATTCCCAAGGCGTGACACATGATTTGCTAAGAATGGATCGAATTGTGCTAACAGTTCTATGATCCCTAGGAAATTGCCATTGTTTTCCGAACCAAAAACCTCATTTTCTCCACGGAAAGCAAGTCCTCGTAGAGCTAAGAATTTTACAACAGCAACAACTCTTTCTAGAACTTTTCTCCAATAAGTGCGCTCTTTTTCAGTTTGATTTTCCAAATGAGAATCCAATAAGCCTTTTTTCTGTGCACGAAATACACTGGCTATAATGCAGCTCCTGTGAGTGGTGCTGTTTTCATGTTCCTCGAAACGCTTGGAATTTTTCCAGTCATTGAACCCGTGTGTGAAGGTATTTTCCTTGGTAGAAAAAAGCTTGCATGCTGAACAGTACACTTTTCCTGAGCTTTCAGAGTATACCATCCATGATCTTTTCACAGTTTCTGAATTTGCAAGCTTCCTATAAAACATAGATGACTTTAAACAACGACGACTTCCATCATCATAAATCCTTGCTGATTTCCTAAAGTCAATGTTCAGAGTTTGACTGAAGTTTTCTGCAATGAAAGTATTATGTAGAGAATCTGGGATTACATTTGGCCATGAGGCAGGATCTTTTAAGACAAATCCTGTGGATGAAATGTCCGTTGAGACATTGAGAGGAGACACAAAAGAAGTAGATGCTGGCTGAGAAATAATGGAGGGAGGGCTTCCTGTATGATCTGACGTATCTGCAGATTCAACTGTACTGGTAACATCAGAAACTGTTTTCGTGAGCATGTCTGTGATCTTTCTGCAGCTTCCTACATCTTTCTTTTTCTGTTCTTCTTCTTGAATTTTCTTCTTTCTTTTCTGTGACCCACTCGCATAAGAACGTCCAACATCACGTTCACGAGATGTCATAATGAGGATGTATCACTGTGTGTAATCATGCAAATACAAATTTTTCAATATCAATTATTATTAATTTTTTAATTATTATTAATTTTTTTTCTGTCAATTGGGGGGATATGGCCCTTGTAGCCCCCTTTCCTCTGGCTGCGCATATAAAAATTCAAAACGTTACCAGAAAGGAGTCATATACAGAACTTTTACCATAGATTAGGTTAGTGATTTGGGCTACGAATATTTTACTAATTCATCCTCCTTGATCTCCAATTTACTTAAACAGAAATCATACTGAGTCCAAGAACAATGCACAATGGTATTTATATTGCCATTTTCATAACTAAACTAATCATTATGTTTTGCATGATATATGGCCTACCACCATTGATAAGGATATGAGAATTAAAGAATGCAGGGACAATTTTCAGTTTCACCCAACCAACGATTTTCTGATGTGGCTTACGTGTTACTGGGGAAATATGTAGTAAATTAATTGATGTTCTACATCACTTCCGTCGCAACTTGAAAACTAAGCATTTGCGACGGAAGTGATGTAGAACATCAATCAATTGAGATCTGTTATTGAAATGATAGAGACTTAAAGATAGGACAAAGTGCTTTTAAAACCTACAAACGGAAGTCAGTTTGCGTTTTTAGGTTTTTCTTTATAGTATTTTTACCAAAAATGCGTCTTTACTGGTCCATGCGTCTTTACTGGTCAAGTAACCCTATCAGGTACCTCCCTTAACATTTAGATGCGAAAACAAACATTTATCCATACACATCAATATCTATCAACAACACTTCAGTTAATTTGTCACAGTACAAGTCTAGATAACGTGCAATTACTACAGAAAATTGGAGAGGAATCTCCCATACTCACCCATTAGCGGGAAAACACAGCTGTTCTGATGTAAACAAAGGCGTGTTGAGTGTTGCCATCTATGGTTAGGTTTATTTTATTTTATTTTATTTCACTATTTATTTTTGTTTTGATTAATTTTTAAAAATCAATTTTACTCTCCAAACACTTGAACTTTTTAGGTAGGGACCCCTTTGCACTTGCACCATGTGCGCAGTCTTGGATGAGCCCCTGAACCCCTTGGACCGCGGGGCCCCCAAATGCACGGGGCCCTAGGCAAATGCCTCGTTTGCCTATGCGGTGATCCTGCCCTGGTTGTTGGGGGGAGCAGGTCTGGTTTCAGAGCCCGTTATATTATCCAGATCATGGCTCCGTCAATGAACTTTTGGTCCTGGACTCCAGTCTTGTCCCTAAGATGTTCAGGGAGAATCGCTGCTACAAGCCCTCTGGATGCAATACATGAGGACAGAAAAGCAGGTAGCGCAATCTGTGATGACTTGTGGACACCAATGCCTCCTAGTCTGAGTGGAAGTGTAGCTTGGTTCCATTGCCCGTCTTCTAAAGTAAGGTTAAGTACTTTCGTAAAAATCTGCCTCAGGATACTGTCATATTCGTGCAGTATAGGGTTATCATATGAAGGTGCACATCTTAGGAAATATATCAACCTGGGCAGACACAAGGTGAGAAGGTACAAGGCATCGTGGGTGTCCAGAATGCTCATACCCCTATTGTTAACCTTTCTTTAATATTACATTGCGGTCTTTTCCTTTAATATCTAAATTGGAAATGAACGTCCTTGTATTATTAAGGCTTATTCTTATTAACAATTATTATTATTTATGTAACATGGCCATGATAAGTTAAATTGAAGGTATAGGAACATGCATACCGCTGTGTATACCGGTGTATAGTTAAGCTGTGGTGTTCGATAGTTATACCCCGCTTCCCCCCCCCTTTGTTCATCTACTCTACTGAGTGTTGGTGAGTCACGTCACGTGACCCACCTGACCTGTATGCTCAAGGTTGAGGGACGAGCAATGAAGAAGTAGCAGCCCACGAGAACACTCCTGCTCGTCTCTGGTAACTGGCCAAGGTTGATTATCCGGCCTGGACTTATTCTGTTGTATTCTGACTGCTTCCTAATGGGAAATAAGACTTTATTCACTAAAGTAATCTCTGTATATTTGTTATGTCTAGGATCTCGTCCTAATGATGTGTTATAAAAGCCTTATATATTTTATCGGACAATATAGAACAAACAAGCATTCTTAACTTATATACGATAATTCGTATAGTATTATTATTAGCTTTATGTTGTATTATAAATATACTTCATTAAAATAAGATTTCTGGAGGATTACTATTATTACCCCAACCTCTGACCAATGTTGTTATGCTCTAACCAGAAGGAAACTATCTGAGTGGTTCCAACCCATGGAGTGTAACAAGTAGGGGCCTGTCCGAGAGCATAAAATTGAATGTGATTTAAAATGAATGCAGAAATGGCAGGGGGTTCGAAGACATAACAAGGGAGAGATTACAGAAATTGAATCTTCAGTCTTGTTGGCAATTAGCACGAAGGTTGTGCGTAAAATACGACAGACATTTTGCTGCCCAGACAGTCAGATGTTTGATACAGAATGTCCTTTTTCCAGATGAGCAGGATCCAGAGAATGAGAACGGAGAATTAGATATTCCTCCTCTTTTGAATTCTTTACTACAGACACCCGAGGCCGGAACTACGATGCTAGCAACCCCTACTTGAGCCGACGGACATCAACTTCCCGATACTCGGAAAGACGATGCTGCTACAACAACTCCAATTCCATCTCCAAGGACTAAATGGGGAACGGAAGTCCATCAGGCTAAGGAAACAGTTCCAGGTAAACCCTTTACAGATGTTTTAGAAATGGAACAAGAGAAAGTCCTATTGGATGATGAACACGTACCACTTCAAATCTCTTTAGCTCTTCTGACTACTATTCAATCAAAGGAGAATTTCGAACGTCTGGAACGTATTTTATCGCTTCAAACCTCCTTTGTAGAAGCCCAGAGAAAACTAAAAACGGAGAATTTTGAACGCGAATCTTTGCTTTATGAACGGGAAGTACTGAAAAAGGAAAGAATCTAGTAATATGCATGCAATCCCTTCTTTCGATCTTAGTAAAGCAGCCTCTTTAATGCCTAAATTTACTGAGAATAATGTAGATTCATTTTTTGAGGCATTCGAAAATCAGGCGAAAGTGATGCAATGGCCTCCTAAATATTGGGCTGCTTTAATACATTCATCGTTAATAAGAAAAGCCCAAACCATAACTGCAGACTTACCTTTTGAACAATATTCTGATTATACTCAAGTAAAAGACTGTCTTTTGAAGGCCTATGACCTGTTACCTGTTAGTTACTTAAAGATGTTTTGAACTCTGAAGAAATATCCTCAGCAATCTTGGGTGGACTTTGCCAGAGAAAAGCTCTCAGCTTTCGAGCGTTGGCGTAGGGCCGCGAGAGCCTCCTCAGTAGAGTCACTTTCCCAGCTGATATTACATGAAGACCTTTTTAAATATTTCCCGGAGAGGGTTCATACAGTATCTTTTGACATTTCCCGGAGAGGGTTCATACATACTTTTGACTTTTCCTACTACTAACTTGTTAGATACTGCTGCCCACGCAGAACATTTTGAAATCTCCCATGCTATAACCGTAGCAATGGCGAAGACCCCAGAAAAGAAATCTGCCTCCCAAGGTTTTAGTTCAAGAATTACTACTAGGAAAGCTCCAGCTGTCGAACCTTTGAAGGTGTTTTCAGAAAAAAAACAGGTGACAAACGGCTCTTTTTCCAGGCATTACCCTAAAGATCAATTACCACTGTGCCTTTTTTATAATAAGTTGGGGCATAGGCAGTTCCAGTGTTGGCATAAACAGCGGGAAGATAAAACCCAACCAAGATGGAGATATCCTACTCATGAAATAAATTCCTCTCGGAAGTATAAATCTCTGGATGATGAATCTTTACCTTTACAGGCCTCGTCTAGCAGACCGTCTAATAGATGACTTTACCACGATAGTACTTCAGAAGAAAAGGTCCGAGCAGCTATGGAACCCTACTTTTCCAAAGGGAAGTTCGGACTCTGTAAAGGGAGGTTAGTAAACATCACGACCTTTCAAGATACTGGCAGCTATCTCCCTTTGTTAAGATCAAACCTGGTAAAGTTACCTAGTAGTAACGAACCCCGGCTGGACGTATTATTAGAGGCATATGGAGGCACAATAATAAAGGTCTCCATTATAAGGATTTATGTAGAACTGCCTGGATATAAAGGCTGGATCAATGTGGGACTTTCAGATAAACCTTTCCCCATTGCCGGTATAGATCTATTAATCGGGAATGAAATTGATCAATTAGATACCCAAAGAACTTCTGGTTTTAGATAATCCCTGTGATATAAATTATGCATTAGAAGCTTCTGGGGCAGGGCTAGATTAATTCCCCCTTAATGAGATCACCAGAGTCATGCTAAAAACTCTAAAAATGTGGATATTCAACAGCCATTAGAAATATCCGACGAATTAGGTTTGAACTTCCTGTTTAGTGAAGCAATTCAGTCCAGACCCACAGGTGACACTAAGAATGTTTTACCAGTCCCTGCGGACCTAGCTAAAACATGTAATAAAGAAGAATTTCTTATAACTCTAAAGGACGATAAAAGTCTAACCAATAAGAATAGAGACGAAGGTTTCCTTTTAGATGAGGACGTTTTTTTGGGGAGAAGAAATAATGATAATGACTTATTTCAAAGGGAAACTTGTTAGTGGTCCATTCGTCCTTGCGTAATATGGTATTTGAATTAGCACATGATAATCCACTGGGAGATCATTTAGGATCCCGTAAGACCGAGAAGAAGATTCGGAAATATTTTTATTGGCCTCAGATGAGGATCTATATTGCTGACAAACTACGAAAATGCCACGTTTGTCAAATAATAAGCAAAAATGCGCACAATCCCGCGTCAGCCCCTTTACTTTCAATAAAAAGCCCTAAAGAACCTTTTGAAAGATTAGTTATTGATTGTGTAGTACCGTTGCCCCGCACATAAAGAGGTAACCAGTATATCTTCACTATCATAGATATGGCAATGCGGTATCCTGACGCTATTCCAGTTTCCAAAATTAATTCCAGAAATATAGTACTGTCTTTGATACGCTTCTTTGCACAAGTAGGCATACCACGGGAAATTCAATCGGATCAAGGTTTGAATTTTACGTCAAAGGTTTTTAAAGAGGCTATGTCACGGTCAGGAGTGAGACAGCATTTCATCCCCAGTCACAAGGAGTGCTAGAAAAATTCCACCAAACCCTTAAATCCACTTTACGTGCTTATTGTGAGCAATATTCCAGTGAATGAGATGAAGGTTTACCCTTTCTTCTCTTCGCCCTCTGTGAAGCTGAACAGGAAAGCGCTAAATACTCTCCATTCGACTTGATTTTCGGACACCAAGTACGAGGACCCCCTAGCAATATTACGAGATTCTTGGATAGGAAAGAGAGGACCTCTTCATCCCAGTCCTCTGCTTTGGAAAGAACATCTCTCCAAATTGAAAAGCTTAGCTGCCGTGAACCTGACTAAAGCTCAAGCCAAAATGAAGAAATCGTATGACCAAAAAGCTAAATCACGATCGTTCTCTCCCAATGAATTAGTGTTAGTTAAAAACTTAATTCTAGGACATTCGTTAAAACCTCGATATATGGGGCCTTATGAGATAGTAGACAAAGAAAATGAGGTGAATTATCTGGTCCGTGAACCAGGACGTCACAAGAAAATTAAGAGGTATCACATAGATAAAGAAGTATGAGTCTAACCTTCTCCGTACTAATATCACCTCTATTCAACCTACATCCACAGAAATTAGGAATGATACTGTAAGAGAGTAAGAGAATTTAGACTACATAATTCAGAAGTTTTAAAACAACTAGACCTTTTCCTGGAAGCTCTTCCTACCCCACATAAATCTCATATAAAAGAGTTAATCACTAAATATAACTCCATCTTCCAAGATATCCCTACTCCTTGTACCTTGGGTTTTCACGATATTGAATTGCTAGAAGATAGTCCAATAAAGCAATCCCCTTACCATGTCTCCCCTGCTAAGCAAGAATTAATTCAGCAAGAGATAAATGCCTTACTGGAATGTCATTTGACAGAACCCAGTTGGACACCTTGGGCCTCTCCATGTTTATTGGTCCCAAAGCCCGATGGTACCGTACACCTATGCACGGATTATCGAAAAGTAAATTCAGTCACCAAACCAGATGGGTTTCCATTACCCAGGATTGATGATTTAATAGATGCTGTGGTCGGTGCCAACTTTGTGACCAGATTAGACTTATTAAGAGGATATTACAAGGTACCGTTAACTCCTAGGGCCCAAGAGATTTCCGGGTTCGTAGTTAAGAATGGACTATATACATATAAGGTTATGCCTATCGGCTTGTGTAATGCCGCCTCCACTTTCCAGAGAATTATAAACATTTTAGTCCAACCCTTAGAAGGTGTAGAGGCATACTTAGACGACCTGGTGGTTTTTAGTGATGATTGGCAGTTTCATTTAAAAAAATTGGAGCAACTACTGAAAGCATTGCAGAAATACAATTTCACTGTAATTTTACAAAAATGTGACTTTGGTAAAGCCCAGATTAAATATCTCGGTTTTAAAATAGGGAATGGACTAGTAGTCCCTGACCAATTAAATGTCCAAGCTATTTTAAATTTTCCAGCGCCTCGGGACAGGAAAGCCCTCCAACGGTTTTTGGGAATGGCTACTTGTTACAGGCGTTTTTGCCCAAACTTTGCTCAAGTTGCCTCCCCACTCATTAAATTGATCAGTTCTAAATATAAATTTAACTGGGACGAGAATTTTGAGCAAGCTTTTAAACGTTTAAAACGTTTCCTTTCCTCCGCCCCAGTATTGTGAGCACCCAATTTCGAAGTTCCTTTCACCCTCAATGTTGACGCCAGTGATGCAGCAATAGGTCCTGTTTTATTGCAAACTTTCCAAAACGGTAATATTCTGCATCCAATATGTTATTTTTCCTATAAATTGAAAGAATATCAAAGATCTTATTCAACCACAGAAAAAGAAGCCCTGGCTTTAGTCTTGTCCTTGGAACACTGACGTATACCCCTCGGTTATACTCCTCATGTGATAAATATTTACTCAGACCATAATCCGCTAACTTTCAAAAATTCTATGTAATCAAAAAATGTTAGAATATTACGTTGGGCTTTAAGGATCCAACCTTACCGGATCTCCATATTTCACATAAAGGGTTCGAGTAACGTTTTAGCTGATGCTCTCTCTCGGTCCTAATATATTGCCTAACAACGGAAATTCTTTGCAGTCTAGCAGTGTTTCTGGTCCAGTTCTAGGAAGTGGATGATTGAGCTCGGACAAAGATGTATCTCCATCCCCTTGAGACATCTCTTACACCAGCTGGATGGTTTCTTCTACACCATCAGCATCTTAAACGCCGAGATATTTGCTTGTGGGCCGGGGTGTCATGCCCCTATTGTTAACCTCTTTTTAATATTACATTGCGGTCATTTCCTTTAATAGCTAAACTGGAAATGAACGTCCTTGTATTATTAAGGCTTATTCTATATTAACAATTATTACTATTATTTATGTAACATGGCCATGATAAGATAAATTGAAGGTATAGCAACATGCCTGCCGCTCTGTGTACTGGTGTATGGTTAAGCTGTGGTGTTCAATGTTATACCCCCTTACCCCCCTTTTTTGGCCAACTACTCTACTGAGTGTTGGTGAGTCACGTCACGTGACTCACCTGACCTGTATGCTCAAGGTTGAGGGACGAGCAGTGAAGTAGCAGCAGCCAATGAGAACACTCCTGCTCGTCTCTGGTAACTGGCTAAGGTTGATTATCCGGCCTGGACTTACTCTGTTGTATTCTGACAGCTTCCTAATGGGAAATAAGACCTTATACACTAAAGGAATCTCTGTATATATATGTTATGTCTAGGATCTCATCCTAACGTTGTGTTATAAAAGCCTTATATATTTTATCGGACAATATAGAACAAACAAGCATTCTTAACTTATATACGATAATTCGTAGTATTCGTATAGTATTATTATTGGCTTTATGTTGTATTATAAATGTACTTCATTAAAATAAGATTTCCGGAGGATTACTATTATTACCCCAACCTCTGACCAATGTTGTTATGCTCTAACCAGAAGGAAACT